>NC_046658.1:42624771-42629257 GCF_010883055.1 Belonocnema kinseyi
AAAATTAAAATTCGAAAATTTTTTCTAAAGCCTCCAGGGGACTTCGTTTTCGCACGAAAAAATTTTATGTGCCCTTATTGCATCCGGACCCACAATTATCTTCGATTCATGTAAAGTTTATCTGGCAAGGTTAATTTTTGTTGCGGTAAATCTTTCACCTGGAGTCGATGTAAACTTTATCTTTCGGTTTTTCTTTGTTGTCTATATGCGCGGAGAAAAATAGATATTGAAAAGTAGATATTAAAAACTTTGATATTTAACCATAGTATACAGATATTACGGCATAACCCTTGCAGAAATTGCCCAACTTATTCCCATGTTCCGATCTGGGCCCGATCGGATTTTCCACATGTGGTCGCAAGAGGGCAGATGGTGTGGCTCGTATCGGAACTATTTCGGGTCGGGTTAGGTTAGACAAGATTATGTCAGGTTTTCTTTTGTCATCGTGATATTGTTTTGTTCATGTCTAACTTAAAATGCCAAAAGAAAAAAGTACACTGCGAGTTCGGAAGCACAGAATTGTTAGTGAGATTTCTTATATCCGCAATGAAGACGAGGACAAATTTCCGAAAAGCGCCTACCGCCAATTAATTTGAAGCTTCGTATACCTATGTATTTTGACAATAACAAACATTTTATGTTGAATATGTTTATACCCTACGACTGATAGTTTTTGAAGAAATATACTATATATAATATATATAATTTTTACCGGTTTTTGAATATTTTAAAGAAGATTCTTCAGATATTTATATTGTCAAGGTCGAATGTCATACATTGCCAAATTAGTGACTTTTGAGATAACGGACGTTCGACTTCATTCGTTCCTCAAATTGCACGAAAATCATTCCCAGACCTAAAGTTGTTAAATGCTTTTAATATTTTCTTGAACATAACCTCACTTTTAAAATCTCATTACACCTGCCCCATATGCATTAGTCAAGCAAAAGATATTCCAAAAGAATATTAAAAAGATTTAAAAATATTTATAATTGTAATTTATTTATGAACGCGCGCGCGTGTGTGTGTAATAAATATAAATTTGAACATTGTTTTTTAAAACATAATAGTTTTCTCCGAAATGTAAACTCTTGACGATAAATTCAAGGAATACAAACAGTTTATAATAATGTAGAATATTGTAAAATTGAAGTTTTGTAAAACACAAAGTCTGAAAATAATGTTATTAAAAATCTTTTTAAATTGAACTAACTATAGAAATACAAAATTAAAGGGGCCATACCTGGGCCAGTTCGGGCTCCCATTTTGGATGCCCAGATCTGGGCCCTATCGGGTAGGGCGTTTAATTTTCGGTCTGGCGCTGGACAGATTATCACTACTCTATCGGAACCACATTTTTCCAGTCCGGGGCCTGACCGACTCCTCATCAAAATTTCTGCAGGGAATATCTAATATCTTCTATTCAACATAAAAAATATTAAAGAGCAATATCTGTTTATAATGAAATATAAAACGTGTAATATTAACAGTTAATATCTAAGATATTAAAAAAGCGAAATTTGGTCCGAGCAATGTCGTCGACGTGTGGCGTAGCGAAAACAGATTTTATCCCCGCTTTGTCTGTGCCTTGAGCATTGGTCGTGTCGTAGTTTTCTCAAGAAAATGAACACTCAGCTACATGCATGTTGAATATTAGCTTTATAAACAGTCTGTTATCCGTTCTACACGAAAATCTACATAATTATGAAAAAAGGCAAATACTTGAGGATTCGAATATCAAAAACAGAGGAATACGATATCAAATTCATTTGCATTTTATATAAAATGGCATGCTTTACCCCAGAGGGAAATTTACCACCGGTGCAGTACCACGCCAGTACCGCCGGTCGGAGTTCGGTACTGGAGCGGTACTGTTACAATACTGGCAGGACTACTGGCTTTATACCGGTAAAACCCCGAATGATAACAATGTTCTGTACTGACTTGCAGTATTTAGCCAGTACTGGGCTAGTACTTACATTTGGTACTGGTGCGGTAGCCTCCGTTAGTACTGGCCCAAAACTGGCTCAAATAATACTGCAAACTCGGCTAGGTACTGACCTGAAGTACTGGGCCAGCACTGAAGTTCACTACTGGGCCACAACTGCAGATTAGTACTGGGTGTGTACTGGTCAGGCTCCAAGTGATAACGAAGGTATTCCAGGTATAAATACACCACCGGCCCAGTACTGGCTTAGTACCGCCTGCCGGAGTTCCAGTACTGACTGGTTGTACTTGACCAGTACTATGCCAGTACTTGTTTGTAATGCTTGGTGGTACTGGCCTGTCAGCACTGGCTTAATGCTGACTGCCAGTACTTGTACAGTACTGGCAAACCGCTGGCATACGAAAATACCGGAGTTAATTTTAAAAATGATAAAAAATTATTTAATTGTTTTAAAGACCATCCATTCATCATCATACGACTGCATATTGTTCGAATATTATTTATAATTACCACAATATAATTTTCAAACTATTTGTTTAATTCTAACACCCACTATTTCTATAATCTAAAGATATAACAAAAAAGGTATTTAAACAAAAAAAAATGACTGCGAGTAGTTTTTCAATACATGTTAATGGCACTGCTTAGAATGAATACATATATTACACTTTTGCACATTAAATTACATATAATATTTCTAACGCTACGGGGGTTCGAACCTACATCTATATACCTAAATCTATGACCTAGCAGTCGGGAGTGCTAAACCCTGCGCTAATCCGACAAGTTCAAAGTCTATGAAGAAGCCATCCTCATAAGGTACAGTTCAAAAGAGTTAAGACAGCAATTTTTCAACTCTTTTTTCTCGTTAATCTTTTTTTCATCATACGACATCAAATATATATAAAATAAAGTAACTGTCCACGGAAATATAAATAAAATAATTTTTAAATAAATTATTTAAATCGGCTAGGATTTTTCTTCGTGTAATATTTTATGTTTTCGCGTTTTAGGCCATTTTAAAAGTTCTGATAATAACATTTAATAAGCATTAAAAACTTGTATCGACGGAACTTAGAAATTTTACCACGTTGCGCAACAATTTTTTTAATAACAATTTTCTTTAAACCTTTGTGTAACGTTTTGCTTTTTCGGTGTTTTAGACTATTCTACAACGATTAAGACATACATAGAATGTAATTTTTTCGGAACATTAAACATTTTTCATGAAGGTGGAACTTTGAATATTCTCCTCGAAAAAAAGTAATAGAAATAAATGTTTTCACCTTAATTGTATAGTCAATTTCTCGACATTTCAAAACACCCTGACAACATTTATAGACGTGTTTTTTTGTTTAAGTCTATTTTCGTACTATTGGCATAGTACCGCCCCGGTCGTGCACCCAACGGTCTGCCATACTAGGCGAACCACCGGCTGCCTGTACTGGTGGGTAGTACTGGGCCAGTTCTGAGCCGAGGGTGAACTCCGGCACACTACCGACATATGCACCTGGGAACATGAGTAACTGTTCTGTTTAGAAAATTCACAATAAGAATACGATTTTTCGTTTTAAAAAAACATTGTTTAAATTATAATTTTAAATACAATTAGTGACAATTACAAAAAAATACGCCAATCGCTGGCGAAATTCGCCTACTAGTATTTCACCAGATATGTAAACCACACCTAAGCCAGCAGTACACCAGTAAAATGCCGACCGTTGGCTGAACACTTGCGCCAGTAGTAGACACAGCATCACGCCAACCATTGGCTGTACTCTTATCTCGGTTGTCAATCAGGACTTGAAGTTATTATGTGACCAAAACTACGCCAATGACAGGCGAAACGCCGATGTCGATATTTAACCAGTAATGCATATTAATCTTCAGGCCAAGACGACTCTCTCGCTTCCAGTTCTACTTCCCCCCCCCCTCTCCCAACCCTCCCTTATTAACTGAAGTTTATGGTGGGACTGACGTTAGAACTACAATCTCCACCATATGACGATTTGATACTTAACTTTGACATGATTTCGACTCAGAAAATAAACTTACTGCATAAAGGTGTTAGTTGGGCGTATAATCTAAACAATGAATAATACAAACTACAAAATAGCCTCGGAAAGGACTGGAATGTCCGATGTGCGATGTGGAATGTGCGATGAATGGAGACTGGGTGTTTGGAATGCTAGGGGAGTAACTGATCTCAAGGTAAAAGAATTGCGTGAAACTATGGACGTGAAGAAACTAGATATTTTATGTGTGTCTAAAACAAAGAAAAAGGGGTGCGAAACCAAAGACATAAAAAACGGCGTGTTGAAAGGCGTATTTGAAATATGGTCAGGAGTAGACTGTGAATCACATGGTAAACAAGGAGTAGGTCTCATTTTGAATGAAACAGCAAAGCAGCATCTCGGAGACCATGGCTTCGTGTCGCCTAGACTGCTGTGGGCTAGAATGAAAGTAGGAATCAGAAGACTATTTATTATAGCATGCTACGCGCCGGTTGATAGTGATCCTAGAGAAGTAAAAGACGCC
>NC_046658.1:42629357-42634585 GCF_010883055.1 Belonocnema kinseyi
TTTTGTCTTAAGAAAAAAAGATGCGCAATCAAATTTTACATCCATATATATCTTTTGAAAGTTAAAATTCGAAAATTTTTTCTAAAGCCTCCAGGGGACTTCCTTTTCGCACGAAAAAATTTTATGTGCCCTTATTGCATCCGGACCCACAATTTCCGATTTTCTACCTTGCCTGGATAATCTTTCTTCTTATAAGCACTCTATTTTGATTCAAGATGTAGCAAGAATTACGACGCCGGCGCTATCTATCGCTCTTTAACTTCATTCAATTTGAGAGAAATGGGGATTCCCACCTGCCAGTTGCTTTTTGCCCTTTTTGCTAAATGGTAATAAATAAGTTCTAATTCATCTAAAATAATGTCATTTATTTCGGAGGAGATATGTCAGTAAGAACAAATTTATTTTTGTGTCTTCTATTGTTGATTTTACATGTTTCATCGAAATTTTCTCACTTCAGAGCGACGCAGACGAGTTCATAATTATTGTCCTAACCTCGGTGAAACTTTTGCCGAAAAATGTTCAATTACTAACCGTTGCAGGTATTACCTGCAACAAATTTTATCTTTTGTTTTTTCTGTGTTATTTTAAATCTGGTGCCCGGATTTATAACTCGAATTCACTCATTCTTTGCCATTTTCCCATTGCTGCTAAGGACGCCATAGCAGACGACAGCTTTTATTCCATCGTAGGATAAACTTTCGCCAAATATAATGTAAACTTTAACAGCGGGAAATTTTACATGCAACAAAATTAAACTTTTAGTTTTTTCTGTAAAGAATATATATTCCTATGGTAAGAGGGGCCTCCATCTTACATTAAGAATATATTCTTGGCGCCTATTTAAGTTGCAAATATTCTTCAACTTAGTGGTAAAATATTTAAATTAGATTATCGTTTTTTCAGTGTACCCCCACACACATACATCATATTGCACCCTCCCTTAAACGTCTCGGAAATATTAAAAAAATAAGGAATCTGATTAAAGTCAGAAATTTAGTAGAGAAAAATATTAAAATAGATAGTGTTTAACCTTCTACATTTCAAACAATGGTATTTAGCTTATATATAGGATTCAATTTTAAACATATATGCATCTGAAAAACCTTGCCCACGCGTATCACGAAAATTTCTCTACCATCCCAAGCCATTTGTTTTTTCCTACATTGTGGTCGCTTTCAGCCACGATTTGCCAATAGTGACTATTATAGTTAGTTTGTGCCTGTTGCAGTATCACCTACACGTTTGTCTTGCTCAATCTGCGATGAACAATGTTGTGAAGGGTACTTTGTGTATGGTCCTAGGAGAAATCTTCTAATAGAGGTACGAAGGCTGAAGTCCTACATGTTAGACATATATATCAGATGTAGTCGAGAAAGTGTATATTAATCATATAAGTGCCGTGTATGATGTGGGATTTAAGCTTAAAAACACGAACAACGTTGAAAATTTTGTTAAGACTCTTTATGAATCCCCCAGTCGGACCAATCTGTATTGTGGCGACGTTAAAAAAAAATTCAGTACTGCGCCAATATGGGTTAGCCGCTACTAACTTGCCATTAGTGGCGCAGTGATGGCTATCATGAATATTTAGTACTGAGCCAGTACTGGGTAACAGTACTGCCCCAGTCCTGGTTAGCTGATACTGGTTTGTAAATACTGGCGCAGTAATGGCTATCATAAATATCTAGTACTACGCCAGCACTGAAAAAACAGTACTGCGCCAGTACTGGGTAGCAATACTCCGCCAGTGCTGGCGCAGAAATGGCCATCATGAATTTTTATCACTGAGCCAGCACTGGAAAAAAAGTACTGCGCCAGAACTGGGTAATAGCACTAATCCAGTATTGTATAGCCACTACAGGCTTGCAAATAACTGGCGCAGTAATGGCTATCATGAGTATTTAGTACTGTTTCAGTACTGAAAAGATAATACTGCGCCAGTAATGGGTGGCAGTACTACGCCAGTACTGGTTAGTATTAGAAAATATTATTACTGTGAAATTGTTGTCAATTCATATAATAATATTATATGTTTAATAATTTGGAATTAAAACTAATTTTTATTATTATTTATTTCCTAATGTATTTGCATCTTGAATTGAATTTAAATTTTCGCGCGCTTTGTACATGATCACCAGAAGTTGGTACGATCTAAATGGCTACAAACGGCTACCAACATCAACTCAAAGTGGTTTTACTCGGTATCGTGAAACTTTTTGATTGTTCTAGCGGAAAAAGTGCAGTTTTTCGCGAACGGTTGAGATTTATGAGCAGTAGTTCAAGATAAGTTCAGGATTCTATCGTGAAAAAGGTGATTTTTTTATATCTTCAAGCTGCATTATTACAAAAAATAAACTCATTTTCGTCAGAAATTCAACTATTACGATTGAAGCACGTGATAAAAGAAATCTAATCTGCAATATTGTAGGTTTTCCTCATTTTATATTCCTCATTTTCTTCCACATGTAGAACGCCGGAATGCAGCCTTTCCGAAAATTTGGACTCTGATTCCATTTGCTCTTTGGAACAATCAGAGGAAACTGGAAGCGAGGAAGAAAATATTGCTACTGATCAGATCTTTAATCCGCTATTGCGGGCGCAGTACTGATTGCCAGTACTGTGCCCGTATTCCATCATCACTTATTGCCAGTACTGTGCCTGTATTCCGCCAGTATAGGTTCGGTACCGATTACTAGTATCGTGCCCGAATTTCACCAGTACAGGCGCAGTACTGATTGCTAATACCGTGTCCGTATTCCAGCAGTATAGGCGTAGTACTGATTTTTAGTACGGTTGAAGTACTGGTTAGCCAGTAATGGCATGCCCATATGAGCCCATTACTACCAGGCAGTACGCAGCCAGTGCTGGCAAGCCAGTAATGGTAAAGCGTTATCATCCAGTACGGACATCAGTACAGGCGCCCGTACCAGTACCGAGCCTGTATCCGCCAGTACGGCCACAGTACTGCATCCGTTGTTAAAGTCTGATTGGCTAGTCTCGTAAAACAACATAATATAGGCTGATTGTATTTTCACACACACACGCGCACACGCACATGCGCGCGTGCAACTTACAGACGCACACACAAAATGTTAAACAACCACGCACACTGTAAAAAAAGTATAATTTGAAGGCTAGTTTTCGATATTGGATCAGTTCTCCAAAAATATAGTCTCGGGTACATCTTAAACGATGTTTTAGTAAAACTTTTTTGGATCAAAACAGGACGGAAGTGAGAATAAAATTCTGATGTTTCAAATGTTTTTTGTTTCTTTTAAGAATGAAGTTACAAGCAATTAAAACAATACTCCCTTTGCATTATTTTTGTTCGCTAGTACGTACCACTTCTCAATCTGAAGTTATAGCAAAGTAAAATAGTACGAACGATGGCTTCAAAACAAAACAATTTCATATTATAACAGGACTATAAAAAATTATGCCTAATAAAAATGAAACCAAACTTTGAAGAGTTTAGGCTCCCACCTGAAGCAACTGCCATCTATAAAAATTACACTGGCTCCCAGCTCAGGGCCGAGAGATGGGTATATATTGGTGCATTATTTCGTTGTCAACCCAGATTATTATATAGAATATATAATATGTAAATATAAAGACTAAATATGACATATGCATAAGAAATTATTCATCCTTTTCAATTCTTTATAGTAAATTTAAACTGCGTCCACAGCTCCATATTTGTGAAAATCAATACTACACGATATGGCTATATGCATTTACATTTACTGGGCCTCTGATAGTACAGGCAGCGTGGGTCTCCTCCAGTCTTCTTAGCAGTTGCGCCATGAGTCATTAAACATTTGCTTCTCCGCACAAGCTTTGTACAACGTACATACATAAATACGTACATAGCCGTTAAGTGTATGATGTGTACGTGTATGTATAGATCATATAGAGAGGAATTTAAAACGACGAGAAAGCTTATGCGTGTTCGAACACGTTCCTTCAGCATATTCAAATCTTATTGTAAAAAGTTCCCTATCATAGCGCGGGACCTCCTGCATGCCTGAGTTACCAAATGTGCGGGGTTATGAATCTCAATGGAATTCTTCATATGCGTCTTGCGAAGCTGAAAATCAGCTCATATTTGATTACTGCAGAAAGTTTCATAAATTATTAGAAGACAAATTATAATTGTGAGGAAATTATTGCATATATATTATCGTCTCCGAAGAACAGTTTCACAGAAGGATCAGCCATTAAAGATGCGTGCAGGCATTCAACACAGGAACTCCATAGGAGGACCAAACTTTTCTGTTTTATAAAAACTCAAGTTTTTTAGATAAAAGAATAATTTTTGTTAATCATTAAAAAGTAACTAAAACACCATCCATTTTTGTGGAAAACTAAAAACTGATTTTAGAGCATTATAGGTCCCTTTCTTCGTGAAGGATAGAATAAAAAAATCTTTGAGTATAAGAGTGAAACGTAAAGAAAGTTATTATCAGAACGTTAGGGAGAGCAAGAATTATACAATTTCAGGAACAGTTTATATATTATCATTTATTTTATTCAAAGGTCTTTAATTCTCATGAAATTCTTCGAATTTACATTAATGCCTATATGAATTACAAATAAGTCTGTTGAATTTGAATAAAAAGTCTTGCATTTTGATCATGGAAATTCATATTTAATTAATCATTTACTCAATTTGAGTAAAATGCTTTGACTCTGACATTCCTCAAATCCCAAAGAATCCATTGATTTTCCAAGAGACTTCCTTTATAGCTGAAATATTTTTTATTCCCAAACAAATTTCCTACGTTTCATTTAAATGCCTTGAATTCCAAGAAAATCCCATAGGTACAGAAGAAACCTTATGAATTTTAAGAAAATGTATTGAGTTTCAATGTCATGCCTTGCATTTGAAAGCACTCCCATAAATACAGTGAAACCCTTTGATTGCCCTCCCGTCTATAGCCCTAATAAGAATTGATGCCCCGCCGCAAGGTGGTTGTAACAGGAGCTGCGCGGGCCGCACGGCGCCTGCGTTTGTCACTCAGGTCAGCACTCAGGCGTACTAAACAAAAGCGAAGCTCGCTATAATGAGTTAGTTACCACCCACCGTCAGTCCCAAAATCGGCGCTATAGAAGAGTTTCACAAGTGAGACGATGGTCATGGGGGCTAAAGCGTAGGCTTTGGACCCACTCCTTCGGCTTGCGGGTTCGATTCCCGCCTCGCACTCTGGAAGAGTCTCGGTGGCCCATGC
>NC_046658.1:42634685-42644986 GCF_010883055.1 Belonocnema kinseyi
CCTTCCACCACCAAGTAAGTGTGTGGAGGGTGTGTAAAGGAATAGAGAAGGTGTAAGAAAAATGTAAACCCTTAGGGGACACATTAGAAGCTTCTATTCCATAGAAGAGTTTCACTGTAATGATATATATAATTGAAAGTTTGTCATAAAGGAAAGCGCAGGATTTCGCCAGGGCACACACACGCACATACAGGGTGATTTTTTTAATTTGAAACTTTTGATTCATAACTTTGGATACGCGCACTTGGCTTCCTCATTTTGATCAGACAGGAAATATTTTTTGCCTTGTAGAGGAAGTAAACATACAAATATACGAGCGGGTCAATCAATTTGACTCGAATCAAGATATTTGTTCTATGCTTGGATCAAATTTGAATTATGCGTTAATGTACAAAATTTTACTATAAAAACCTCGATTTTTCGCATATTATAAATGACCATACTTCCTCACTCTATATTCAAGTGTTATATACTATAGGTCTATCAATTCGTCTGAAAGGTATATGTGTGATCGAGGCTTGGCGCTCATCAGCTATCCAAGAACAAAAAAAATCAAAATTCGATCAGAAAATTTTTGTTGACATATTTCGAAAAATTTACAGCGTGTCTAAAATTATAGAAAATAAGAAACTCACACTAGCAAAACAAGTCTTTTTTCTTATCACTTTGATAGTCGGATATGGTCCAGATTTGGCACTGATCACCTAGATTCACTTTTGGTCGAAAATTTTTTTTACAAGTCATGAAAAAAGAAAGGAAGTCTAGCTAGCCAGCGGCTGTCCGGTCTGAAACTAGTGGCTGACCAGCTAATAACTAGCGACTGACAATACGATCTAGCCTGGGGCTAGCTAAAAAAACGTTACTCTTTTGGCTAGGTCCAGGCCAGACCATCTGGTCATCATTCAGACTGGAAACCAAGCGGTCAAGTCAAGGCTGAGCCAGCGCCAGAATATTTTTGCACATGGGCATCCGGTCAATTGCTTAGAACAACTGAGAAACTTTTAATTACATCATTTTAAAAACTTTGAAATCGTTATGACTACAAAGCTTCCATGAGGAAGCGCAATTCCTTAAACTTCAATTAAATGCTTTCAATTTTAAGGAACTCCCATACATATTGAAGAATCGTCATGAGTTCAAGAAAGTACTTTGAATTCCAGTAAAATATCTTCAAATCGAATAAAAACCTTAAAATGTATATTATGTGGAATATTATCTGCTCTCTAAATTTGAATAAGTGAAATGTCACTGATTATCAGTGAATTTTCACTGATTCAAATAGCTAGAAATGGGACACTGACAATCAGTGAAAGGTTACTTTCTTATTCAGTGAAATGGCCACTTTTGAGGGTTGACAGCACTGCATCATGTCAATTTAGCAATCATAATAAAATAATATTATAGTAAATTCAATCAAAGAATCGTAGTAAACACTTAAAACCCATAAATATGATCAAATATTAAAAAGGGTGAAAAGTTCCGATGTTTTTAAATTAAAAAAAACCTCACATACTACTTTCATTTCAAGATTTGGACTGTCATGTATAAACCCGTTAAGTGAGTACTTTTTATACGAGTTAGAGTATTTTTATCCCGCAGATAATTATGCAGACTTGCAGCCTGAAAATTCAAAAATTAATTTTATTGAGTAATTTTTCTTTCTACTTAAGTAAAAGAGTAACTACAACGCTTAACTTAAAAATTAAGAGAATATGCTTTACATGATTTCCTCTGGTGTTACTGAACTGATTAGTGAATAAGTCCGAAATCACTGATTAATCGGTGAAATTTTTAATTATTTCATTCAGTGAATTTTTCACTGCTTCATATTTAGAGAGTACGAGCTTCTAAATATTCGATTTCAAAAGATAACGAATGCCCGTGCTATATTACATTTAATACATTTTTTCTCATAATCTGCTCCCTGTAATTGAATAAGAATAAATTGCAATGAGAGTGCTTTAAGTTAGAAAAATTAAAGGGAAGATAAATTAAAATTTATTAAAAGTAGATTATATATTATTTAATGAGAGTAATAAAGTACAAGACTGCAAAAAATAGCAAACACATGCAGGTAAGTAGGTATAATGAAGAATACAAAAAAGAAGTGGAAGAAGGAGAAGATGCAAAATAAAAAAAGAAGAGGAGAAGAAATAGTGGATGGAAGATGAAGGTGAAGGGAAAGGATAAGGATAAGGTGAACAACTTTCACGCGACGAAGCTTCTTCGGATCGGAATTCTTCTTCTTCTGTAGGTTGTGCATTGTGCAGTGTCGGAGCCGCTGAGGGGCAATTCTAGCCCTTGAGGGCTCTCAACTATGAAATTACACAGTTGGCTGGTAAGTTGCCCCCTTTTCTTGCCCTTCAGCCTTCTTTCTATTTAGGGTCGGTGATCATTAGTCGAGTGAACTGAACCTGCAGCCGAAAGCTCAAACTTGCGGTCGCACAGTACAGCACAGCACCGCACTGCACCGGTTCGGTTGTTCCGCCGTTTAAATCGAGGCTGCACCATCACTGACTTACAGACTAGCGGCATAGACCGAGCACGCAGTGCCAATTATTATATTAGCAGAGGTAGCCTTTCGGGTTTCGGCACTCGACTTTTTGTACACCTCGGTAGCTGCCAGGCACCATCGATAAATAATTGACGTGTCGTATTTCCACCTCAACGACTACTTCTCAACGGTTGTTTATGGCCTGCGATCACATCAAACTGTCTCTTCATTAAAAATTCCCACTTCCGACAACATGATGCCAAGGCCTACGACTACGTTACCCTCCAAGCTCTTAATTCAAGTTTTTATCCTGATGATTCAAAATTGAAAGAAAGACCTGCCCTTCCTTCTTCTACTGAAGAAATATAGAAAAGTGCTTACAAATTCAAACTGACTAAACGTTTTCCCTACTCTAAGCGGACACTTTCTTTGAGTTTAATATATTCTCGATTCACTCGTTCCCGTCAAGAATTTTTTTCCGTGCCAAAATAATCCGAACAGAGCTATCTTGAATTATTAAAAAAAAAAGATTCCTTTTATTTTCATGGCAATTATTTTTCGGTAATATTCGAACAAAAGATATCAGATATTCCCGAGACGCTTATATGGAACGTTAATTCAGCGGAAATGTTTCCCATCTTTCGAAGGAAGTGAATGGATTATAGAGAACAAATAAAAGAAAAAGGATCACCACTTCTACTCTATTTGTACTCTTTTAATTGTTTTTCCTTTTTTTTTTAGACGAGTGCAATAAAATAAGAGAGCAGGGCTTAGAGACTTGAAGTGTACAATATACAATATAGCAATAAAATAGAAAGATAAGAAAAAGTAAGAATCAAATTTTTGCGAAAAGCAATTATGAAATGAAATCTCGAAAATTTTGAAGTTAAATAAAAAGGAAATGAATACCTAATAGAGGTCAAAAAAATATGAACTGTTTAAGCATTAAGCACATTAGAAATAATTAACTAATATAAATTAAATGAAGAGAGACATCGGCCCAAAATGACTAGTAATTTTTGTAATACATTTTTTTAATAATAACATACTCTATCAGGCCTTGATTATATAATTTTTATAAAGGAAAAGATAATCCTAGTAGCCAGTCGTGATTTAGTTAGAAAATGTGCACTCGATAAAACAGGAAGATGACTGTATTCCCCTGACCCTAATAATTATCCTAATGGGAAACCTGGGCCTCTTCCTAGATATAGTCACGAAGGCAGGTGAATTCTGGCGCATGGTAAGACAGTCTTTTACTGAATTATACTGCAATCTTATCTCCAGTATTCTATCATTCCCGAGAACTTGGAAACCGTCTCATGCCTTCTCTCTCGATGCCATCTCAACTGCCGGAAAAACGTGGCCAAAATTCACCAAGATAAAAATCAACAGAAGCAGTCACTGAATCCGAAAAACGTAAATTGAGCATAAGCACATTTTTTAATTGACCCTCAGATCACTACAACGGTTCCCATTAAAAAGGGCTCCTCTTGTTTTTAATTAAAATAATTACTAATTGCTGCTCCTGATTCGCAACTTCTTTTCCTTTTTTCAAAGATAATTTTCGGCATCGTGAGAAAAATTTATCAGTGGACAGGGGCCCCTAATTTTAAATTTAAATTCGAAAGTAGAACAATCTATAAATGGAAGCCGTTCAGAAATTATAATTTTAAACCGAAGGTCTTTAGTTAAAAATGTTTAGAAAACAAAATTACGTTTCTGGAAGGGATAACTAATTACAGTTTTAATGGATTCCTCAGTTCAATAATTCAAGGAATTCAAAAGTCTTCAAGGAAATTTAAAAGAATTCAAGAATATTCCAAATAAAATATGCAATCTTGATATTCCCTTCCATCAAGGAAATTCAAAAGAATTCAAAAGAATAAAATGAATGCAAAATAATCACAAAAAAAGTCTAAAAATATCACGATTTTCACAAAAATTAAGACTATCACATCCTTCCGGGCGATTGAAAATAATTACAGCGCCTATCCGTTACAGTTTGCAGTTAGAATCGCTTTGCCTCAAATGCAATTGGTTCCCAACAGTTTTCCTCATACTCATGAATTTTTTCAAATTTTTCTCATTGTCCCTTGTATAAGAAATAATAGTCTAAACTAGACTATTCTTAAATGTACCCGAAAATCCTTACTTTTTTTATATTTTTCAGTCTGCAAATCACAAGAAATTTTTCACATAAACGTCTTCATGCTCATTTGCGTAGAAGAACTTTAGCTTTCATATGGCTCTTTTTTATTACGCTATAATTTTTTTTGCTGCCTGGTTAAGCTTCAAAGGTAGATGCCTATCATTTTCTCGCTGATCCCGTGTAGAAATTCAAATGAAGAACTAGTCTGATACCCGACCATTCGATCGCACTTAAAGTCGGGGGCTAGCCGGGTCATCTGACTAACCCCCGACCAGTAGCGACACAGTAGATTAGTCGGGGACTAGTCAGGCGACCCGATTTATCCTAGTCGGGGCCTGATTGGGTACAAGTAGGGGTCACATGATAAAACATCCACGTGGAATATTAACCAAACTCCCCAAAATTTGTGGAGCATCCCCTAAAAGTTTGTCAAAATACTTATTATTTACGGAAATCTCCATAAATTTTTTTGAAATATTTAAAAGTGCTCAAATTTGCCCAAGATTTAATGGGGAACATATCCTACGATTAAAAATGCATCAATTTATGTAACTAAAATTCCCCAAAATTTGTGGAATATTAATTTTAAAAAAAAACTTCAGCTGAAACGCAGCAATGGAAAAGCTTCACTCTGAAGAAACCACCATGTTGGTCACGGTAGTCTCTGCTGCAGGTAATTATGCTTCGTTACGTGTGGACTGCTGTCTTAAACACTCGAAGCGTCATTTTTGTTACGCGAGAGGCGGCACGTCGCGCCCTTGCGGATTTTCTTTAAAGCTACCAGTCCAGAACCGCAAGACTCAAATGAAGGTGGTAGTGAAATCTGAACTGAACCGTGCTTAATAGTTTACTACTAGGATACTTCATTTCACTGATTAATCAAAAGCTTTTTCTCTTTCCA
Organism: Belonocnema kinseyi; assembly: GCF_010883055.1. NCBI lineage: Eukaryota > Metazoa > Arthropoda > Insecta > Hymenoptera > Cynipidae > Belonocnema > Belonocnema kinseyi. The sequence goes on from NC_046658.1 coordinate 42,640,233, forward strand.
ATTTCAATTACATGAAGGATTCGACTTTATTTACACATGGCAAACCTTTCAGATAAATTTAAAAATAAGCATCTGTTCAAGTTTAGAGTCTTATGATTTTCGGCAGACTTTTCACCTGCATCTATATGTATTTTTTTCAATATGGATTTTTTTAAAATTCCATACAAAAGTATTTATCAATATTCTTAGAAATTCGCAATTTTCTAAAAAATACTACAAAAAAATAATATTACGTCTTTTTCAAGATTTTGATAGTTGTTTTTATAAAATGTTGATTTTCGTACAAAATTATTAACTTAATAATTATTTATTAAGTATATTTGAGATGAATTTAACATTAGCAAATCTTTTCTCCAAAGAACGGTTTAAAATTATTGTTAAATATATTCTTAGTGTTTTAGAAAAAAAAATCCTTACGCTTTTTTTAGATATTACCTCATTTGATAAAACCTCGCCGAAAACTCAAACATAATAATAACCCCACCAGAGCCTAAAGATTGCCCGCACGGAAATTAGTAAACAAAAAGGCCCGACTAGCCCCTGACCAACCACCGACCTGGCCCCGACTGAAATTTTGACAACAAAAAGCCCAACTAGTCTCCGATTAGTCCCCGACTGGGTACTTTGTCAAAATTAATAACCCGACTAGCTTCCGATTAGTGCCCGACTTGTAATAGGGCCAAATGGGGTTATTTCCACACGAGATAGTAGATAGATAAAAGGAATTGAAACTCTTCAAGGTAATTCAGAAGAACCCCTGAACACGAATACAATATTAATCCAGAAGATTTCATGTGAATTCATAAAAGTACAAAAGAACTGAATTGACTTCAAGATCTATTCAACTAAATAAGTATGGATAATTCTTTACAGACATGTTTACCCGTGTCTCAAAGAACAGAAATTTTCCATTTATTTAACATGGTAAAAAGGCAGCGTTTTGTTTATCTATGAGTTAAAGACGATTATATGCTATAAATAACGCATATCAGCGTGTCATTATCTCATTTAGATTTCTTCAAAGAACAAAAATTACTATCTGCGAGAAAATTCGAGTCCTCTGGCTTTGACGTTGAATAAGTATGTTAAGGAAAAATGGTAGGTCATTGAAAGAGGTATCATTTTAAAGGTGCAAATGTTGTACATTATTGAGCTGGAAGGTAATATTCCAAAAAATTATTTGTAGCTTACAGATCTGAAAATCTGATAAAAGTAATGAAATTTGATAGCTTTTAAAAACAGTGAACTTTGAAGCATAGTTTTTTATAGAAAAAATTATAGGGAAAATCTAAAAAAATTCATGGTGGTACAATATACATTTCTGAACAGATTGCCGTCGAAAAATTTTCAAAAAAGAAATAATTGTTCGTTTTTTGTAAATAAATATGCGAGCGCACTATCATCAGTTCTAATGAAGACAATGAAGTGATTTAAATTGTAGGTAGATAGTTGAACTATCTGTAATAATTTACAATTTGAAGGAAGTATGTGCTTCTTGTTGTCTTTGTGCAAATTGCGATATTTAAAGTCAGTTTTTATATAAAACAGAAAGTGCGAGAGCCCAGCGTGGTGCCGTTTTTTCAGGGGATCGGCCTCGGTTTTCCTCAACACACGGAAAGGGTTTGAAGGCCACAGTGAGACTCGGAGGCACAAGTTGGGTAGTAGTCCAGTCAACGGGGAACAAATATCACTCAAAAAAAAAGTTCGTAAAAGTAGCATTTTTTTCACAGATACGTTGGGAATGGCTTTATAAAGATATTGTAAAAAAATCCCCAAACATACGAGTACGGCAAAGTTCCGAAATTCTGGAAAGTGTTAAACAATAAAATGTTATTTAAAATCACTCGAGAACTGTTGATTTTAGGTCGAATATGGTGATGTGAAAAATGTTCATAATTTTATAGGGCACAAAAAAGTTCTATCTATTGTGGACGTATTGTCAACGGCTGCGCTATTAAATTAGATTAGCTGCAAAATTCTTCTATTTCTGAACAAATAAAATAAAATCTCAAATATCCTGGAAAAAAACATCGGAAATATATCATGCGATTTGTACTGGAGCAAATGCAGGTTACTGTTAACAAAAAAAAACGACTAAGTCATTTGCATGACAAACTATCAGTATAAAATGAGTTCAACTTCAGTGTACAATTTGATATGTTTCAGGGGATACTTTTGAGATGAAACTTCTTGCAAGTGTTCCTCCATTTTCATACAATACATTTTCCAATTTGTAGGTCAGAATAATAATATTTAGGGCCTCTTTTAAAGCTTTAAACAAGTAAATTTCAAAATTTAAGCTATGATATCGGAAGCAGCGGTGATTATGAGTCCTAATGGCAGCAATGGGAGCGGGGGCGAGAATGGTCACCTCTTTCGATGATATTGAACCCTTAGAAATTTTTTTGCTCACTTTTCCCGACAATTGACTTGGCCTTCGGGTGGCCGTGACGTCACTGCAATGCAGGTTCTCAATGAGGAAAATTTCAAAAATAAAAATAAAATTAATGCAATGCACATTAAGCTATCTTTTTATTTTATGAAAAATATATCCTGCTTGATAATTTGAATAAGAGTAATTACAAACATATCCTGAAGAACCTATAAAAACCATAATTACAAACATGAATTTTTTATTTTCAGACGCAGTGAATAAGACATTTAAGAATAAATATAACATAATTTTGAAATGTCCATAACTCGGATTAATTTGTACTTTATTCCCTAAGCACTAGAAAATTGTGATGGAATTTACTTTACACGTAGAGGTTAAAAACTTTTCATCTTTTTACATTCTCATTTAGGGGTTAAATCTACTATGTCAAGATTCTTTTTGGTAATGTTAACAACATTCTATTGAAGGAGACTGGGAAAATATGGAGCTCCCGCAAAACACGTTTTTCATTATTGTTTGCGATGAGCATGATAACTTCTGGAACAATTGTCTGCAATTCAAAATTTTATAAAAAATAGTTGAATTCAGCGAAATGAAAAGGATTTTAAAGCAAATAATTTGAATCCTTAACAAACACAGGTTAATTTGCAACTAAATAGTAGCGATTTTTAATCACAATAATACAAATAATTTCACTTTATCGAAAATGCCTGGACTCTACTATGTTTTCCCTGACATTCCCTAATTTTCCAGAACCATCAGACCTGTAGCAACTCTAATACTTGTACTTTTGGATTTTGAATTGCAGACAGTCGTTCCCGGAGTTATCGAATGTTCATCGCAAGCAATAATAAAAAACGTGTTTTGCGGGAGCGCCATATTTTCCCAGTCTCCTTCAATAGAATGTTGTTAACATTACCAAAAAGAATCTTGACATAGTAGATTTAACCCCTAAACGAGAATGTAAAAAAATCAAATGTTTTTAACTTCTACGTGTGAAGTAAATTGTATCACCATTTTCTAGTGCTTAGGGAATAAAGTACAAATTAATCCGAGTTATGGACATTTCAAAATTATGTTATATTTATTCTTAATTGTCTTATTCAGTGCGTTTGAAAAAAAAAATCATTTTTTTAATTATGATTTTTTATAGGTTCTTAAGGATATGTTTGTAATTACTCTTATTCAAATTATCAAGCAAAATATATTTTCCACAAAATAAACAGATGGCTTAATGTGCATTGCATTAATTTTATTTTATAATTTTATTTTTATTTTTGAAATTTTCCTCATTGAGAACCTGCATTGCAGTGACGTCATGGCCACACGAAGGCCAATTCTATTGTCGGAAAAAGTGAGCAAAAAAATTTCGATTCCAGGATATTTGAGATTTTATTTTATTTGTTCAGAAATAGAAGAATTGTGCAGCTAATCCAATTTAATGGCGCCGCCGTTGACAATACGTCCACAATAGATAGAACCTTTTTTATGCCCTATAAAATTATGAACATTTTTTCACATCACCATATTCGACCTAAAATCAACAGTTCTCGAGTAATTTTAAAAAACATGTTATTGTTTATCACTTTCCAGAATTTCGGAACTTTGCCGTACACGTATGTTTGGGGACTTTTTACAATATCTTTATAAAGCCATTGCCAACGTATCTGCGAAAAAAATGCTACTTTTACGAATTTTTTTGTCAAATCCTTCATTGACTGGACTATAGGTCGGGTTGAGGAAAACCGAGGGTTTTCCCTTGAAAAATCGGCACCACGCTGAGTGGAGCTTTCCTATATAACAAACTAACTTCAAATATCACAATTCGTACGAAGACATCAAGAAGCACATACTTCTTTCAAATTGTAAATTATTACAGATAGTTCAACTAACTACCTCCAACTTACATCACTTCATTATCTTCATTAGAACTGAAGATAGTGCGGTCGCATATTTATTCATAAAAAACGAGCAATTATTTATATTTTGCAAATTTTTTGACGGAAATCTGTTCAGAAATGTGTAATGTCATCACTTTTCATCATATTTTCAGATCTGTAAGCTACAAATAATTTTTTGGAATATTACTTTGGAGCTCCTGAACGTACAACATTTGCACCTTTAAAACGATACCTTATAAGTTATAAGTTATTAGTTATTATTAGTTATAAGGTTAAAGAGGAGTATGATCGACAGATTTTTCAGTTTTTGAACAGTACCTAATAATTTCGTTATTCTTAATCAAATTGCCCATTTCTGCCACAGTCTCTATATTTCTAAATTTCACTGGGAAAGTGATGCCCGGGGAAGACATGCCCATTTTTGCCACATTCTCTATATTTCTAAATTTCACTGGGAA
>NC_046658.1:42645086-42649991 GCF_010883055.1 Belonocnema kinseyi
CGAAAGTGATGCCTGGGGAAGACATGCCCATTTTGCCACAGTCTCTATATTTCTGAATTTTACTGGGAAAGTGATGCCCGGGGAAGACATGCCCATTTTTGCTACAGTCTCTATATTTCTAAATTTCACTGCGGAAGTGATGCCTGGGGAAGACATGCCCATTTTTTCCACAGTCTCTATATTTCTGAATTTCACTGGGAAAGTGATGCCCGGGGAAGATATGCCCATTTTTGCCACAGTCTCTATATTTCTAAATTTCACTGGGAAAGTAATGCCCAGGGAAGACATGCCCTTTTTTGCCACAGTCTCTATATTTCTAAATTTCACTGGGGAAGTGATTCCCGGGGAAACATGCCCATTTTTCCCTAATCTCTATATTTCTAAATTTCACTGAGGAAGTGATGCCCGGGGAAGACATGCCCATTTTTGCCACAGTCTGTATATTTCTAAATTTCACTGGGGAAGTGATTCCCGGGGAAGACATGCCCATTTTTGCCCTAATCTCTATATTTCTAAATTTCACTGAGGAAGTGATGCCCGCGGAAGACATGCCTAAAATAACCCCTTCTTCGGGTACGTTTTAATATACTGGGGAACTGATGCCCTGATTAGCCTCAGAGTTGGGGGAAGGGATGTCCAAGGCAACCATGCGACTCGGGGAAGCGATGTCCGTAGAAGCCTTTATCTTGTGGGAAGTGATGCCGGGGAAGGCTTGCCGTATGTAAGCTTGTCCCAACCCCGTCTAAGCGAGCAGTGCAAGCACATCGTTGCAATTTTGATTTATTGTAGCAAGTAAGTTGGTTATTTTCATACGACGCGAGTTTGTTTACGTGCACATACCCATCAAACAAAAATCCATTCACGTGTATTTGAAAGGGTTTTGAGGCTTTCTGAATTGCGTATCTGTCACTGGAATTACTGATAGCCGCCCAGTATTAACCGATAGAGAAACAATATTTCTGATATAAAATTATTATTTTAAATAAAACAAATCTTATTCGAATATTTTAAATTATTCATAAAAAATTAGTTCAATGGACAACTTTAAAAAAAAATCATGGCATACATGTAACCTATTTTTATTTACAGACTATTTATTTTTAAGAATTTTTTTTTTATTTTGTTGAACATTTTTTCATACATGTGCATCACACCACTTTAGAATGTTAAAAAATTATTTTGATATTTTACACATCAAAAGCTGAATTTTTTCTTTTAATTTACGTTAATAAAAACGCATTATCACTGAAAATTAAAAATGAAAATGGCACAATCTGTAGGTTATATAACACGTGGACTGCCTCCAGCCATTGAAATATGCACTAAATAAGTTGAATGTCACTGGAGCTTAATTCAGTGTAAATTTTATATTTCCTGTACAAGATAATCTTTTAAAACCATTGAAGATGTTTATGTAAAAAAATCTTTGCGCTTAGCAGGCTGAAAAATGTAAAAAAAAGTAAGGATTTTCGGGCACATTTAAGAACAGTCAAGTTTAGAGCATTATTTCTTATCCAAGTTCTGAATGCTTGGATGGCACCTGGCCACGGGCCAAAGAAAGGGACCAGCTTTTATATGACTGTTTTTTTGTTGCGCTAGCATTTTCTTTAACTGAGTTGTTAAGCTTCAAAGTCAGATGCTTATAGTTTTCTCGCCGATAGTATATAATAATTGAATTATTAATAATTGTTGCATAAATTATAATATATTACAGTATTATTGAATTTTAATTTCTTAAATTTTTTATTAATCAGCATTTTCCTATTCAAATATATCACTTCATACTTCTCATTCGAAACAATTCTTTAAAATCTTTTCTGCAAGTTCCACTCAGTTGAACTCAAACTGAGATAAACTATAATCGGCAGATTAATGCTTATTGAAAATTGCTATGTACGCATCGTATTTTTACCATTGGGTGTGATCTTTTAAAAACTCCATTTGATATTGAATCTCAAACCATAAATATGCACATTAATAAATCGTAGAATATACTTATAGGAATTATTTCAGGTTTGTCAGTCTCATTTAACTCTATTCACTCAGCATTTTGACGAATGTGGAATGGCAGATTTAAAGAACCGCGCACATGTGACCGATTAAAAATGTGGCCAACCGATTATATTTTCATTTTTTTAATCTGCAAATGACAGATACGCAATTCAAACCGACTCGCTTTCTATCGGTTCTTTTTTCCTGGGTATTACAATATAAATGAGCTTAACCCATTAATGGCCAAAACTAGTTTCCGTCGATAAAATTTAGTCACTTTTTGTATTGTGCTTTGTCTTTACATAATTAACACAACTATTTCAAAAAAATTCAAAAATTTCCTTACCTGTTCTTTGCCTTGCGGCGCAGTCTGTTCGCTTTATTGGAGCGGTGGCTACAGAATTTTAAAGAAGGCGTGTTTTCGGGTTGCAAATACGACTCATGGCCATTAATGGGATAAATTATTATTTCTTTTACCTTTAGAATACTCGGGATACTTATAAGATACTACCATGATTTTTTCAGATTTTTTGGTCCAAAAATAAATTAGGCCAAAAACCGGCCTTACCGACCCTCCCCCTTTATAAAATGTATACGCCTCTAATTAAAAAGTTGACCAATCTTACTATCTTACATATTATTCAATTTTTTTTAACGTTTTCAATTAAAAATTCATGGACTTTATTGCTTTAAATTTCCAAATATTGTATAACTAGTACTAGTTTGATTCAATGAACATATTAATATAAGAATTACGTTTAATCACGAAAATGATTAAAACGTTAAGAATAAACCTTATTGTAAATAGTGTTTGTAATCAAATATTTTATAAACAAATACAAATTTTTGGCAGTTATACATAGAAAAAAGTCGGTTTCTAAATTAAAATGAGAATGAATAATAGCTTATAATTAATACATTTTTATTATCATTTGTGACTGACTGAGGCATTAAACTTAATCTCAAGCTATTTGAATGGAAGAAACGAATTCCTTGTACTTGAATTTCTAAAATTTTTTAATTTATTCATCTAATATGTTTCTAAAACTAGAAATTGTTATATTTTACCCTATTTTATAGTAATTTATTTGTTCAACTAAAAATTCTTCCTTTCAGGATCCGTGACATTGCCCCCCCCCCCCATGCCATTTAATAATAACGTTAGAAGATGAAGTATGGTGAAATCTTACTTCATTTTCAACTAAAAAATATGAGTTCTGAACGACAAATGTAATAGTTGATATTTTAGGCAAGAACATATTGTTAATCCAAATCAAAAGCAGCTGGATAGAATTAAAAAGAGCAATTTTTATTGAAAAATGTTAAATCCTCACTCAAAGCAGATGAATCTTCAACCAAAAAGTGATTTGCATTTTCTTCTTTTTTAGCCGTTCAATATGCTTAAACAGTTTCAAAATTTGATTTTAAAATCTTCGAAATCCTAAGTTTTGTTGAAAATGCTATGGAATGTTTTTTAATTCGTTATTATTTTTTTAATTCCTTTTAAACTTCTTAACAACTAATTTTTATATCATTCGAGTTTGCCATAAAACTTTGAATAAATCCTGCAAAATTAAAATAAGCTGTTAAAATCTTCCATATTATTTTCGGAAAATTTTGTAAATATTTTTAAATCATACTAAATATATTCTTAAAATTAATTTAAAAAAAATCATTTTAATAATTTTAAATTTAAAATAAATATCGGTAAATTGCAAAATAAATTAATTCTAAGTTTCATAAATGACAATTTCGGAAATCTCTTTTAATCTTTTCAAATATGTTCTTAAAATTAATTTTAGAAAATAATCATTTTTAATTTTCCAATTTTAAAATAAATATCGGTAAATTGCAAAATAAATAAACTATAAGTTTCATAAATTGTACAGATCGAATGTTAAAAAAAAATAATTCATGCTCTAAGTTTCAATGCTCTAAATTGAACAATGAAACAACCAATCTGGAATTTTTTTAAAATTATATCATTTTAAGTAATTTTCACTGAAAAGCATTAAAACTTAAAAGATTACATTTTTTCATGAATACTTTTCTAATTAAAAGTTAAATCCTTTTTATTTTGAGTCGCCACATATCAGTTATTGTTCAATAGTTATTTATAAATACAAATTTGCTTTGAAATCTTATTACATATTCATTTAAAATTATTTTTTTAAAATGAAAAATCATTAAAAAATTGTACAGGAATCTTAAGTATATTTTTTTATTATCTGAAAAGTTTAAAAATCATTTAAAAACGTCAAAATCTTATTTCAAGATCTTTAAAAATATATATTTTGATATACTTTTTAAATTAGTTTTGAATCTCTTAAAAAGTTCTAAATATCTTTTAACCTAATCGATTTTTTTCTAAAGTGATAATTGTTCAATTTTCATTTATTCTTCCAAATTCATTTTTGGTTTTAAACTCTTTTTAGGAATTCTGTAAAAAATAATTTATAAAAGAAAAAAAAATTCAAAATTTTTCCATAAATTCTTACTCAATCCTGCGATATAAAAAAATATCTTTAAAGTTTCTGATTTTTCGATAAAATATTGGTAATCTTTTGAAATCTTCTCAAATATGAATTTTCAATAAAAATGTAGATTTTCAATTTAAGAAATTAGTTTAATTTTTAATGAAATAGTTGAATATAAATATTTTTGAGAAGTTTCCACTAAGAAAAATAGTCTTCTAATAAGAAACAAGACTTTTTAATGCACGATTTTGTATCCAAATAATAGAATTTTTAAATGAAAAAAGTGCAAATATCAATAAAATAGTTTAACTATATGTTTAAAGACCAATTTTTGAAAAAAACGACATTTCAAACTGAAAATATTTAAATTTGCAATCAAATTAATTTTTAACTACAAAATTGAATTTTTATCCAAGAAGATTAAGTTTCAACCAAA
>NC_046658.1:42650091-42652591 GCF_010883055.1 Belonocnema kinseyi
GACCAAGTGTATAGAGCTCCAAGGAGATTATGTTGAAAAATTAAAAAAAATTTACCCAAAAAAAATTGTTTTTATACTTCATTCTAAGGACTTATTGAACTAACCCCGTATCTAAATAGCGCAGTAAATTTATACTTCGGAAACATAGAATAAAGTTATCATTAAAAATAATACTTTATTTTGCACATTAATAGCTATTTCCTGGGGTATCTCATATTATGAGAATAGTTTGATGAGTTTGGAAAAAACACTTTTTTACATTTTTTGTATTTTCAGCATAAAAACAGATTTTAATAAAAAATTTTATTTGAGTTCCTTATGGCAAACTAAATTTCCTTTAAAATGACCTATATTACTTTTAAATGCAGTACACAGAATTCCGACAATAACGCCAAACAGAGTTGGTATTTCATATTTGCGTACTCTCCTCTACAAAATTACATTAATACCAATCGAATAAAGTATAAACATGATATATTAATATTTTGTTGACGAAAAATGATACAATTTTCCACTTTTGGTCAATTATATATATACAATACAATACATCAATAAATAACAAATGAAAACAATAATAAACAATAATGAGAAACAAAAAATAATAAAACAATAAATATAATTTTCCACTTCTTAAATTATGGTTTTTCAATGATTTTCGTATGTTGCAGTTTCTTCTAAAATTGTTAGCTTTTGGTCCAATTTTAAATTGTAGTGAAGTTTGGCAACGTCGAGTGTGAGCATGCATGTTATTCGAAATTTGCGCATAAACTCGAGCACGTGGAACGGATGCGAAATTGAAATACCTCAAGTTCACTAACGCCAGTCAAAAATTTACGGTATAAATAATTATTTTTCCATTCTTATAGGCTCTGAATGATACTTTTCGAAGCAGATATAGATTTCGGATAACATTATCTCGTATCTATGTCAGAATTATTTTAGATTTTTTTCATTTTTCAATCTTATTATATGTATACTACAAAAATTACGTACTCCCATATGACCACATGTTATATTCAATCATTGATTTCTCGATTATGAAGCTGGGAAGGTTAAAAAATTTTAACCAGAGCTTCAGTAAATTTTAATACAACTGTCATCCAAATAGCAAACGATTCCCATTTGTAATTCTATTACCGAGGGTACTCCCTTATGTTAACAAACGTAAGTGTTTCAAGAAGTTATTATTCTGCAAAAATTGTTGATGTACGTCGTTCGCTTTAGGGTCAGGTGAATTGACAATAATTAAGTTGTTTCACACGTTTCAGCCCGCAATGGTAGCCCTCATCAGTGAGTTTGATTAAATCTGTGAAAAGTACATAATTTATTGATAAGTACGCAGTTTTACAATTGGAAGTGTTATTCTTTGGTTAATATCTCAGTTTTTAAATTATATACATTTCATAAACTTAAAATTAAAATTTTATTTTATTTTACTAATAACTATTGATGCAGCATTCAGTATTATCAAAACAATGGCTTTCAACGAAATACAACATTGATGAAAAAAAATTACAATTTAGTAGTAAAATTTTAAAAAAAATTTTTAAAAGTTGTCATAAAACATTGCAGTCCCTTGAATAATTATATAACTACAATGTTCTTTTTTACAAATTTATTTTTCACTACATTGTGATTTTGGAAATGCTTCCTTTCACAGAAATAATTTAAAACAGTAAACTTAGTATATTTCAATTTCAAAAATTGAAATTATAAACATTTTGAAAAATCAAAATTTAAAAATTCAAAGAGATACAAAACTTTTTTAAAGGAAAATTTGTATATAAGAAATCGAGGAAAAATTTTAAGTACAATGTTCCTCGACAATGTGTATTCTTACTAGTGTGAAAAAAATTTTCAATAAACTTTTCGGCGATATAAGGGAAAGAAAAGTTTCTAAGAATATTTTAATAATTATTTAGCTACAAAGTTTTTTTTTAATTTTGTATTTTTACTGCAGTGCCACTTTCAAGAGAAAAAAATTTCACATAATAGCGATCCTTATCAGTGAGTTTTCTTAAATCTGTGAAAAGTACATAATTTCTTGCAGGTATGCTCTTTTACAATTGAAAGTACTATTCTTTAAAAAAATCTCGCAACGAAGAACAACTAATTAAAAAAAAATTAAAATATATTAGGAAAATCTTGTAACAAAATTTATAAACAAATTTTTTTTAAGTTTTCAGAAAACACTGCAGTCAAAGAACTCTTTTTAAATTAGTTTTTAGCGATGTATATTAAATCCAATTTTTCGTATTGAAACCCTTAAACACAGCTTTTCATGTATAAGAGAAATAGCGTTGTTTAATGAATTTTTCTGGTGTGATGAGGAATTATATGTGTGAAAGTCAAATTTTTTCTTTTGAAAGCCACTCTGTAGTAAAAATACAAAATAAAAAAAAACTTTGTAGCTAAATAATTATTCAAAATTTTTTTTAACTTTTCTTTTCCTTATATCAACGAAAAGTTGATGCCAATTTTTTCACAGGAGGAGAAATAC
>NC_046658.1:42653864-42664252 GCF_010883055.1 Belonocnema kinseyi
ATATCTAGTCGGGAGTGGTGCTGACTGAAAACAGATGATTTGGAGCGATTCGCGCGCCATCTGTTGGTCATTATAAGGACTTATTGAACTACCCTCGTATAATTAGTTTTTGCAGTAGTCACAAACACTTTTGTAACCAATTTCCCCCGCGCAGCCACAGTGTTACAAAAATCACAGGTATCTAATATTATAAGAACCACACCGTGCAACTATGCACTTACTATGCCTGACCTGTACAATGAAAAACTTTAACACTATCGATATTTTCCTACTTAGTTATTCAATCCCCATCACTCCAGGCAAACTTTATTGCTAAATACATATTTAATGAATAATAAATAGGGTTTAAAGAATTCCCTTCCAAAAACTCGACCACCATCGATTTTACAAAAAGTTCGCCAATAATCTTTAGAAGCCCAATGACAAATGGACTATACCACGAAATTACTCTTTCTTCAAGGGCTACAAGTTAGTGATAGAACCAACAGAGTCGGTCTCTTAGTTTAGCTGATACCCCGCTATCTCATATTACGAGAATATCTCATATTCTAATACTCTCATCTATATTTAAATGATTTTCTTGGACATAAGGGTCCAGTGGGACCCTTACCCCTCACATCTGTCTTGGCGCGCTTAGTCACCGGGATTGCCGAAGGGCAGGGTCTATTGTCGCTAATGACCCTAAATCACCTCCGATCACCGTTCCAACTTATTCACTTAAAATTTAAAAATAACTGATGCAAACTATTTAGAAGTCATTTTTTGGGAATCTACGGGCTTTCACGAGTCCAGGGGTATTTCATTGGAAGACAAAGGGATTATCTCCACAGGGGACGTAGCATCGAGGGCCTGGAGCCACTTCGAATCCAGTGAGGGGTATTCTCGCTGCACACTGGAAGGGGAAGTGTACTCAGGTAGCCGTGGAGGAAATGACAACAATCCGTTGGGCGAGCGGACGGTTTTCGGCCTCGCGAGATCTTCCCATTGTTTGAGATTAGATACAGCGGAGAAAAATCCGAATTTCGTACAATATTAATTAATAAAATTTTAATATACTGCATTAGCATCGTTATATTATTCTGAGCAAATCAAAAAAAGGTTGATAAAAATCGGTCAATATTTTCAATCTCAGCTGCATCGGTTCCTATTCCCCAAAAGGGAACGCGTTTTCTTCCTTGTAATTGTATCGACAGATAGCCTCACTCACAGAGATGTCTTCTATTCCCCAAAAGTGTTCAGATTTCGAGATTATTTAAATCCTTCTAATAAGTTCACAAAATATGTGTAATAAATTGTTTTAATTCCTTCACGTGGAATATATGATTTGAAAATTTAATCAATTCAAGTCCGCCTCTCTAGAGTTAAAATTATTTTAATTCGCACATTTAAATAGATTTCTTTTATGCATTTTTTAAGACGTTTAAATAAATTATTAAAATGCGAATAAATATAAATTTGAATATTTTTCGAATTTATAAGTTTAGAAAGATTTAATAATAAAACATAGGTTAAATAAATGCTTTCGGTAAATTTTCCTAAGTCGATTGAGAGGAATAGGATTTTCAATTCTTCTGTTCCCGTTGGAGGAATTTTAGACGCAGGAAAAATTGCGTATTCAGAGAAATAGAAATTCTTAATTTTTCTGAATGTAACGCTTATTACCGGGTTACTGACTCTTTTACGAAGCTAAGCATACCGCATAAGTAATAAATGTTAACAATAGTTTTTCATTAACTAACCGTGAGGTGTCGAAATGAAGTTTGAGACGTTGAAAATCCTCTTTTCCAATTTTCGTCTGATCGAAACATATGGTGGAGATAATTTCGATATATACTTGATTTTAAACACAAATTTGGATTGAAATTTCTCATTCTACTAGAAAAAGTCGTTTTTAATATAAGAATTCTATTTTTTTATTGTTAAATAATCGTTACAACCGCGAAATTATTCTTCAAAAGTAGGGTAACTTTGACCAAGTATGTTTTTAATATCAATATCAATTATTAAAATTTGTGCTAGCAGTGCTAGACTAGTACAGATTGCTGGATTCGCAGTACTGGGCATCTATACGCGGCCATTACTGGCTGGTAACGTTTCACAATGCTGCCTTGTACTGTTTATGTACTGGCAAACCGCCGGCGGACGTTTCCGTACGTTTCTCGTAAAGGATCTAGCCTATTAATTATCTACATTTTAAAAATAATCATCACAAGGAGTAATTTGTTGTCATTAACATTTTACTTGTGAAACATTGCTGCGTTAGGCTGACGAATTGTTTGAAATTTATAGAATTTATCTATACTAAAATTATGAATAATGGATTGTATACATAATAGGACGGTTCGAAAAAGGTACCTCCAAAAGTTTCCTTAGTACTATTTGACAAATGAAATGTGCAGTTTGCAATTATCATATTTAATTCAATCGGACATAAACTGGCGTGCGTCAGGTGAGCAAGCTGATTATCAGTTGAAACAGTAGTCGTAAAATAAAGTTGAATTCAAAAAGAAACAATATATTTTACATAAGGATAATGTAAAAAATAACATCAGTCACTTTTTATTCAATACATTAATTCGTGGGTTAATCACAATCCATTTCATGTATATACCCATTTTTGAATTATCTTGAATCTTGCAAATATTTTTAAAGATTTGTTTAAAATATATAAATTTATAAAGACTCCGAGAACTTTGAAAGAGATTACAATAATTTGAAGAAATTTTCAAGATTTTCGGGTATTTTATAAACTTCAAAGACGTCTGAAACATGAGGGAATTTAAGGGGTATATACTCATAGCATTGTCCATCTTTGTCTAACGCCTTGACAAATTGCTTCATGAGTCCAAGCTTTATGTGGAGGGGTGGTAGTAAAATTTTTTCTGGATCAACGAAGCTTTGGTTGATGATATTATGAGAACCAGGTTTGAATGAATCTCTTAAAGGCCAATGTTTTTTGCGGTAATGATTGGCTCGATCTCTACTATTCCACAGGCATATAAAGCATGGCTCTCTCGTGAAACCCGATTGTTGGCCTAATATCATTGTTATGATTTCGAGATCACCACATATTTGCCATTTATGATTCGTGTAATTAACTTTTTCAAGAAACATTTTAACATTGTTATATTCTTCTTTGATGACCGTTGAGTGAGCTATAGGGATAGAAGCGTCAGTATTCGTGTTATGCAGTAAAACAACCTTAATGCTGCGTTTTGACGAATCAATGAAAAGTCGCCATTCTTCGTCTCTGTGCACATTTTTATTCAAAACACTTTTCGTAAAGACTTTTCACTTTCTCATCGATTGATTTTCGCAAACTGCTCACTTCATATTTACATAATACACTTTTTATGGGTGTCTACCATGACGGCATGAACGCCGTTTACCCAGGGACTCAGCCAATGTGGATCCGTTGCCCACCATCACGAAACTCCAGACATTTACTGCTATTAATATCAAAATATGAAAGGACGCAAGAACAGGGTTGCCAGCGTAATCGGTTAGGTGAGTTCAGGTTCTGTTTGGTAAAGTTATGTTAAATAAGTTGATATCAGGCAAGGGTTGATCCTTCACAGTTGTCGACATGTTTTTGAAGTAAAAATTTGCATCACTGGCATTATTTGGAAATTATTTGCCTCAGTGCATGATTTTTCGTTATTTTTTGAGGTGATGGCTCAACCATGACATGATAAGTGATTTTTAATACCGAATTTGAATTCAGCGCCCCAAAATCCATAGGAATACGTGTGTCTTGTTACCAGATCCGCACACTTTTTTTTGTGTAGCTGTGTAATCGTTGCTTACTGAGTCAAACATATACGAATTTTTCACCAAATCCTTCCTTTTGGAATGCTACCCAATGAACCAGACAATCAGTGATAGTTAACAATCTACATCATCACACACGGCTTTGCTCGCTAACGACGACAAATAATACTGCACCAAACATTGTTTCATCTGGAATAAATTGAGTAAAGGAATAATTATTACACATATTGAACGCGCATATAACGGAGTAAATTAAGTTGTTAAAAAGTAGGTATCAATATTAATATTTTATTTGAGTAATGAACGCACGTATATTAAATGTATCACACGAAGAAAAATAGATGTTAGCACAGACTATCTAGATATTAAGAGGTAATGTCTTAGCGATTTAACTATGGGACAGAAATCTAGATACTGAAGTAGAGCATCCATAGATATTAAAAAGAAGATTTTAACTGACAATATCCAAGATATTAAAGGGCAGAATCTAAGATATTCAAGAAATATGTTTTAATTGTTCAAAAATTACCTGTAAGGCATGCCATTTTCTGTAAAATGCAAAAGAATGTTAATATCGTAGTCCTCTGTTTTGAAGATCTGAATCCTCAAGCATTCGGCTTTTTGCATAATTATGCGATTTTTGTGTTTAACAGGTAACACACTGTTCAAGGCTAATATGAAAGATGCCTGTAGCTGAGTCCTCATTTTCTTGAGAAAATTATGACATATCCAAAAACATTTAATCCATTTTCCACCAAAACTTATAGTGCACTAGATATCCGAAAAACCACAATACACACGATGAAAGCTCAAGATGCAGACAAAATCTTTTGTCGCCACGCCACTCGTCAGCGACCTTGCTCCGATAAAATTTAGCCTTTTTAATATCTTAGATTTTAACTGTTAATATCACATATTTTATACTTTCAATAAAAACAGATATTGCCCTTTAATATTTTGTATGTTGAATAGAATACATTAGATAGTATGCCGTAATATCTATATATTATGATTAAATATCAAAGTTTTTAATATCTGCTTATCAATATCTATTTTTCTCCGTGCCCGCGTGAAACAAGTTTGCATGGTTCAAGCATGGCAAGACACTTTGGAAATATCTGGCTAAAGCATGGGTCACGGCTGCTCCTGTCCGTCTCCCATGCTTAGGACGCGCAAACCACAAATGAATATTCTTAAGAACATAAAAGTGTCAGACAAAATGAGCTTGTATTAAAAATGAAAATCATAGGTTTGCCAATAGCCCACACGTCTCTAAATGGCAAGTTTACTACCTGGATGCACTGTGTCGCACACTAGGTAATTTAGCACGTATTCTAACTTTAAAACATTTTAATTTTGAGAATTATGGAAACAATACGAAATGGTGAGGCGACCACCCAGGTAAACCAGTTTGCGCCCCAGGTAGCTTAGCACGTATTCTACGAGAAATTGTTCAAAATTAAGGTAGTTCCAAAAGCCAAAATTACTAGACATTGTGAGTCGACCATCCGGGTGCACCAGGTTGAGCACCAGGTAGTTTATTACGTATTTTACGAGAACTTTTTTAAAATTCATATTTTTTGAATGATTAAAACAATTTCAAATGGTGAGTCGACGACGCGGATGTACCAAGTCGCGCCTTAGGTAGCTTTGTACGTATTCCACGAGAACTTTTTCAAAATTTAGATTGTTCCAACAGCGAAAATTACTAGAAATGTTGAGTTGACCATCCGGGTGCACCAGATCGAGCACAGGTAGTTAATTACGTATTCTACGAGAACTTTTTTTAAATTCATATTTTGTGAATAATTAAAACAATTCCAAATGGTAGGTCGACGACCCGGGTACACCAGGTCGCACTCCAGGTATCTTAGCACGTATTCTACGAGAACTTTCTCAAAATTTAGATTGTTTCAACAGCCAAAATAACTAAAAATTTTGAGTCGACGATCCGGGTGCACTAGGTCGAGCACTACGTCGTTTAATACGTATTCAACGATAAGTTTTTCAAAATTTATGTTTCGTGAATAATGAAAACAGTTCCAAATCGGTCATTCGACGACCCGGGTGCACCAGGTTGCGCCCCAGGTCGACTCTAATTTTTATTACTTTTGGCTGTTGGAATAATCTAAATTTTAAAAAAGTTCTCGCAGAATACGTGCTAAACTACCTGAGGTGCAACGTGGCTCACCTGGGTCACCGACTCACCATTTGAAATTGTTTTTTATTATTCACAAAATTAAAATTTTAAAACAGTTCTCGTAGAAGTCGTATTATATTACCTGATACTTTATCTGGTGCGCCCGGATCGTCGACTCACAATTTTTAGTAATTTTAGCTGTTGAAACAATCTAAATTTTGAAAAAGTTCTCGTGGAATACGTACTAAGCTATGTAAGGCGCGACCTGGTGCACCAGGTTCGTCAAATCACCATTTGGAATTGTTTTCATCATTGACAATACCTCCAATTTAAATCACTTCATTATCTTCATTAAAACTGGAGATGGCGCGGTCGCATATTTATTCACAAAAAACGAACAATTGTTTATATTTTGCAAATTTTTCGACGGCAATCTGATCAGAAATATTTAATGCCTTTCCACGAATTTTTTCAGATTTTTCCTATCATTTTTTCAATAAAAAACTATGCTTCAAAGTTCACTGTTGTTGAAACCTATCAAATTTCCTTACTTTTCATCAGATTTTCAGATCTGTAAGCTAAAAATAAATTTTTGGATCATTACTTTTTGGCTCATTAACGTACAACATTTGCATCTTTAAAATGATACCTCTTTCAATGACCTACCATTTTTTCTTCACATACTTATTCAACGTCAAAGCCAAAGGACTCGAATTTTCTCACCGATAGTGACCTGGTGCAACTGGGTCGTCGACCTAGCTACCCAGTGCGTGACCAGATTCCAGATTGTCGACTCACTAAAGGTAGTTATTTTGGCAATTGGCACAATTTAAATTTTTAAAAAGTTCTATAAAGAAAATGTGCTACACTACCTGGTGCGCGAACCGGTGCGGTGCACCCGGGTAGCGAGCCTACCATTTAGAAACGTGTCGACTATTGGCAAACATGAGATTTTCATTGTTAACGCAGGCTAATTTTTTCTTACACTTACATGTTCTTAAGAATATTCATGTGTTTAGCGGGTCCTAAGCATGGGAAACGGACAGGAGCAAGGCTTGCGCCATGTTGCCTTTCGCAGCCGTGATCCATGCTTCTGCCAGATATTTCCAAGTGTCTTGCCATGCTTGAGCCATGCAAACTTTTTTCACGCGGCTGCATACATCATGAATCAATATTTTCATTTTTATATGAATAAATGATAAAAATAAAAGTTAAATGATCAAGTTTTTTATTTAAATACCTCTTAAACTGGACTGAAATAATAACCGTGCGAATAGTATAACACTCTTTGAAATGTAGGTATAACGTGGTATATAAGGTAGCACTTTTTACTATGAAATTAACTTGCAAGTTACATTGGGTACTTTATACAATATTATAATATCACACAAAAAACCCTGGTGTTCAAATTGTTGAAGCTTTAATTTCATTGGTCTCACAATGCGAATTTTCAGTCTCATATTTATTCCTATGAACGTAGTTGCACATCTGGGAATCCAGGGGAAATTATCATTTTGGGAATGAATTTTGGCTCATTTAGAGAGTGCTGATCAGAACCTCGCTGTCACCCACCTGAACGCCTGTCAAAACAATTATTCGCTTTGAGATATTAGATTAAATAATTGTTAAAAGCAAACTAACTGAAGTAATATTTACCTAATTTCCAACTTTCTTACATTTAACAATGCATACTAATCACTTAGAATACAATTATAACCACCTAACGTTTGCTGAACAACCTAGAACAATTTTTTTCGAACCCCCAGGCATCAAAATTTTGCTGCAGACGGCCACGACTTAGTTTTTACATCCCGGCTTTGGTGGTTTGAATGGCTTGTCGGTTTTGACTAACCTATAATTTGGAAATTATACTACGCCAAGTACAATTTTTATTTCAAGACAGTGATACACTACATACCTGCTTATTAACATATATTTCACCCAAATAACGCAGAACAACATCATCTTAACAGGTGGTTGACAGTTTGAAGACAACACTTCACGTTGCTCTGAATGAAAAAAAAAACAGTCTCAAAATGATGAATATCCCCTAGATTCTCATAATGAATCTGTGTGGCTCAAACTTGTTGAGATTCAATTGAACATCGATTTTGGTGTAATTTCGAGGATCGGCGATTACACATTAAAATCACATTTAAATGTAATATATGATCACGTTCACAGAAAAAAGTCTTACTTCTATGATGGTCTTGTTTTTATTTTTACCTGAAATTAAGCTAATGCTTAAGATTTTATCATAATTATGTCTTTAAAAAAGCCATTAAGGGCCTTCAATTTAAAACAAAACACAAGTATGGTTAACACTTAGTCTTTTGTATTGAAAAGAAGCCCCACTTGTTGTTTTTACGAATTCGTAAAAACAACATTAAAAATGATAAAAATTAATTTTTGGGAAAAAGACACAAGAGACGCAAAAAATGAGAAGAAAAAAGTTGTTTAACCTTTAGGACAAAAAATGTTTGCTAATTTGTTATAAAAATATATTAAAAATAAAAGAATTAACTTTTCAGGAAAAGGGCACACGCTACAATAACATTTTACTTAACCAAATTTTTCGCCTAAGTAGAAATTTGATTAGAAGCTTTGAAAATAAACAAATTAAATTGATGGAAAAACGACACCAGCTTGAACCAAATGTTTAATAACAATTTTTTAAAGAGGATGCGCTCTTTTGTTCTTAATTATAAAAATAAGACAATGAAAATACTTTTGTTTCAATACCAATACATATCATGAATTGTAATAATATCAATTTATTCAAATGATATACATTGTTCTAGGTAACTACGAATAAAATGTAATGCAAGATGAGAAAAAAATATGAAGGTAATCATTAAAAATTAAATTTTTACATTGTTTTGCAATATCTGAATAAATAGCCGCAGACCAAGGTACAGAAATAAATATAATATATGGTATATTTGATATAATAGAGTTGAACATAATGTAGAAAGCTTCACATTTTAGACCAAATCTTTTGCGAAGCACGAGATACGTGATGAGAATGTGTTCGTTAAAGCCGAGGGAGCTTCAACAAAAAATAATTCACAATCACCAAATTTCACTTGTCGTTTGTTCTTTAATTTTAAAAGGCCTGCGCACAAATGTGTGAGAAGTAAAAAGACCGAGCGCATAGTGCAAGATAAATACATTATTGAACGTGAAGCGCGAGGTGAATACTTTATCGAGCGCGAAGCGGGAGACCCAGCATTCGCGCACTTTAGGAGCGCTCAGCCTTATGAGCGAAGCGAGCTGCGCACACATACGCGCGATGAGAATGCTCCCGCGCAGCGAGCAGATTTTTGTAGACATGCATCACAACATTAATCTAGCATATGTTTACATTTTTCAAACACGAAAAAGATCGTCAAAAATAAAAATTACAGCACACACAAATAATAATGTTTTATTTTAATGCAGACTGATTCATTAAAAATTAGAAAAATAACGAAATAGCCCACTTTTTTCAATTTGTAAAGTGTCAGTAAACAGTTTCGTATTTTAAATTTTCGATGTTCACGACTGTATCAAATTCATTCTGGGTGCCGGTGTATTTTTTTTTAAGGTTCGAACATTTGTAGCTAATTAAATAGCTACGAATTGTTTCCCGAAGTTTCGTGAACATGCAGCTCACATTTTCAGGGCTGACCTGAAACTGAGGTATCAGGTCATGTTGTTCTTTGGTACACTCTCTACGATGCCTGTTATTGGCCAGAGCGCCCCACCGTGGGGACTGGTCGAACTTGATTTGCCAATCAAGTCTTTTTTAAAAAATCCGGGAGAACGGAAAGCCAAATCGGATTAGTATTATATCCATTGTCCCTATTGATGTTATTAGGGTGTTTTAATATTTCAACTGCTTCTCTATGTTTTCTAAGATATTTGTTGTGCGTTTTTGCAATGACTGTTGTTTCATCAAATAAAATGTTATGTCCTGTTTCGATATGATGTTCAGCCAGTGCTGATTGCGTGAAATGTTTTAGCCTGACTTTACTCTCATGTTCCTTAATACGCTGGCTGACCGCTCTTCCGGTTTCTCCAATATACTAGGCAGCCTGATAATTCCCTGAAAAATGAAACACGGAGACGTTTTTTTGACCAAAGTCGGTTTTATTTATCAACATACTCTCCTTTTATGTCGATACAGCGAGTCCAACGATTTTCTAACTTTTTGATACCGTCCGAAAAGTACTCGATCGGAAGGTCTCCAAAATACGCCTCAGTTTCAGCTATGAGCTCCTCATTTGAGTAAAAACGCTTATCGGTGAGCCATCTCTTCAGGTTAGGGAACAAGTAATAGTCGTTGGGGGCCAAGTCTGGTGAATACGGTGGCTGAGGAACCAATTCGAAGCCATTTTCATGCAATTTTGCTTGTGCAACTAAGCATGAATGAACAGGCGCATTGTCGTGATGATAAAGCGGTTTTTTCTTCTTCAAATGCGGTCGTTTTTCGGCG
>NC_046658.1:42664352-42675735 GCF_010883055.1 Belonocnema kinseyi
GGCCATAACTTTTCCGACCCATTGTTGCGTTTTTGGACGCTTCGGAGCACTTTGGCCCGGTGGAACCCACTGTTTTGCCTGTTGCGTTGACTCAGGAGTGTATAAGTGGATCAAGGTTTCATCCATGGTTATGAATTGGCGCAAAAACTCGGTCGGCTTTCGCGAAAATAATGCCAAATTCTGCTGGGAAGTTATCACACGAATTCGTTTTTGGTCCACTGTAAACAAACGCGGCACCCATCGCGCGCAGAGCTTCTTCATGCTCAAAAGTGAATGCACGATATTGCCCACACGTTCCAATGATATGCCTACAGCATTAGCTACCTCTCTCAATTTCATTTTGGGATCATTCAACATCAAATCATGGGTTTTTTCGACATTTTCTGGTATAGTGACCTCTTTTGGGCGCCCAGATCGTTCAGCATCAACTGTGCTCGTACGGCTACAACGAAACTCGGTAAACCACTTATAAATCGTTCCAATCGACGGTGCAGAGTCCGGGAAATACTTATTCAGCTTGGCCTTGGTCTCGGATATCGTTTTCTTGCGAAAATAGTACTGTTTGATCAAAACTCGAAACTCAGATTTTTCCATATTAAAAAAACTCGGAGGTTAGTCGCTTCTCAGTGCTGTAACTTGTAAATGCGTAAACATAAATGGCTGAAGTTTTGACAGGCGTCATTTGAAGGATCAAGCTCGACGAAAATGGTTCACATTAGTGAATACTAATGCCATCTCTTAGAATTTTCAGGTACTTATCAGACTACCTAGTAGACTTTGCCACAAGAACAAGGGATTTTATATAATCCGGCATAACTGAGGGGTGCCTTTTTATCTTTAGGGTTGTTTAGTAGTTGTCCTATTTTCGCAGGTGGTTTAAATATGGTTTGGATGTTGTGTTTGTTGAAAATTCTTCCTATTTGTTCTGTGACACCTTGGATGTAGGGTAGGGTGGTGGTCATTTTTCTCTCTCTTTCTTTCGTAGGTTGTGTTGACTTGCTTTTTTGAGTGTGTTTTCTCACTGCCTTATCAATTTGTTTGTTTGTGTAATCGTTCTGTATCAGGATTTGTTTAACGTTTTGTAATTCCTTTTGTAAGTTATCTTCGTCTGTTATGGAGACACCTCTGTATACAAGAGAGTTCATGTCCTAATGTGTTATCAGATTTTTTGTAAACTAATACGTCCAAGAAAGGCAATTTTCCGTTTTGTTCTATTTCCATAATGAACTGGATATTAGGATATAATTGATTGATAAAATCGAAAAACTTATTTAGTTCATCTCGTCCATGTCACCAGATGACAAATGTGTCATCAACGTAACGGAACCAGAATTCTGGTTTAAGTTTGGCATGGTTGAAGATTTTAGTTTATAGATGTTCCATAAAGACATTCGCCATTACAGGTGAGATTGGGGATTCCATTGCTGCCCGTGAGGTTTGTTCGTAGAATTGGTTATTGAACAAACTTCAGAGGCAGCAATGGGATCCCCAATCTCACTTGCAATAGCCAATGTCTTTATGAAACATCTAGAAACTAAAATATAAAACAAAGCCAAACATAACCACCACCTGCGAAAATAGGACAACTACCAAATAACCCTAAAGATAAAAAGGCACCCCTCAGTTATCCAGGATTATATAAAATCCCTTGTTCTTGTGGCAAAATCTATATTGGAGAAACCGGAAGAGCGGTGAGCCAGCTTATTAAGGAACATGAGAGTAAAGTCAGGCTAAAAAATTTCACGCAATCAGCGCTGGCTGAACATCATATCGAAACAGGACATAACATTATATTTGATGAAACAACAGCCATTGCAAAAACGCACAACAAATTCCCAAGGAAACATAGAGAAGCAATCGAAATCTTAAAACACCCTAATAACATCAATCGGGACAATGGATATAATACCAATCCGATTTGGCTTTCCGTTCTCTCCGATTTTTTAAAAAAGACTTGATTGGTAAATCAAGTTCGACCAGCCCCACGGTGGGGCGCTCTGGCCAATCACAGGCATCGTAGAGAGTATACCTAAGAACAACATGACCTGATACCTCAGTTTCAAGTCAGACCTGAAGATGTGAACTGCAATGTTCACGAAACGTCGGCAAACCATTCATAGTTTTTTACACGAGTGAAACCCGAAATATCTCTTTTTATCAAAATGAATCATCGTGAAAGCATAAAATCTATAATTAAATAAATAAAAATAAATTTTTTTTATGCTGAAAATACAAAAAATGTAAAAAAGTGCTTTTCCCAACTCATCAAACTATTCTCATAATATGAGACACTCCAGGAAATAGCTGATAAAATGCAAAATAAAGTATTATTTTTAATGAAAAACTTCATTCTATGTTTCCGAAGTATAAATTTATTGCTATTTAGATATATTTAGTTTTTGTAGTAGTCACAAACACTTTTGTAACCAATTTCCCCCGCGCAGCTACAATGTTATAAAAACCACAAGTATCTCATATTATGAGAACCACACCGTGCAACTATGCACTTACTGTGCCTGACCTGTACAATGAAAAACTTCAATACTATCGATAGTTTCTTACTTTGTTATTTAATTCCCATCATTCCAGACAAACTTTACTGCTAAATACATATTTATTGAATAATAAATAAGGTTTGAAGAATTCCTTTCCAAGAACTCGACCACCATCGATTTCACAAAAAGTTCGCCTATAATCTTTAGAAGCCCAATGAAAAATGGACTATACGACGAAATTACTCTTTCTTCAAGGGATACAAGTTAGTGATAGAACGAACAGAGTGGGTCTCTTAATTTAGATGATACCCCGTTGTCTCATATTACGAGAATATCTCATATTCGAGTACTCTCCTCTACTAAATAATAAATATCTACACAAAACAACTTCTTAGGAAATAAATAAATCTACACAAATCATAAGTACATGTATATAAATAATAGAGTGAGTATAACACCCTCAGACATTCCTTCTGTTAGGTGTCATTCACTGACAGATGTATGTGTCGTTAACTGGTTTTAAAGGTATGCAATCTAAAAAATGAGTAAGCTCCATTTTCTCTTAGACTTAAGATGGTTAAAGCTCAATATGTAGGAGGTACTTTTATTAACAATTTTATTTTTAGAATCTCATTTATGAAAGTGTAATGCAATAGTCTAAATTTTCATTCTCTAGATTTTAACGGATTTTTACGTTTTGGCACTAACAGAGTCCATAAATCAAATTTTTTGGTTTGTTTATGTATGTATGTCTGTAAGTAAGTATATATGTATGTAATTAGTTACCTGAATGTTGTAGTTACGTTAACTTTTGAAGGATTTGCCCAAAAATGAAAGTCAAGTTCGTTAACCAGATATTGCCAACCAAAATAAACCAATTTAGAGCATTTTCAAAATTTGAAAAAAAAGGTTTAAAAAATTCTAGAATTTTTTCTAAGACTCTGTGCAATCAAAAAAGGACTTGCAAATTATTCTAATAAGATTTTAAATTTTTATATAAAAAAATATGTATATATTTTTTAAAAAATAGAAGAAGAAAAAATATTTTTCTGCTAGATTAAGAAGATTCATTCTTTAATGGATATAAAATATATTTCTAAACTAATCCAATAAAATTGTTCGATTAGACCAAATTTCAAAAACTTAAACCATTTTCAAAATTAATATCCAAATTTGTTTAGCAGTTTTAGAAATTGTTGTCAAATTTTCTGATACACTAAAAAAATATCATTTTTAATTTGAATAAAAATTGAAAAAGTTATATGCTTTTCAACATTTTTAAAATTGTCAAGAAATAGAAACAAATATTTTTATATTTTATTATATATTTATATTTCAAAACTACTTTTATGAAATTTTTTAATTAGACCAAAATTCAAAAGTTTAAATCATTTTCAAAAATATGCAATTTTCTAAAGAGATTCGTGAGTTTAAATCGTTATTTTTAATAGATTTAAACCAGATTTACATACCAATTATCCTGATGAAATTTTTTAATTGGACACAAATTGAAAATGTCCCAGATTAATTAATCGTGGTAGAGTGTCCTTATTGGATCTAAAGTTTGAACAAACGAAATCAAAGCCTACGGCTTAATGTATCTATTTAGTAATTTCAAAAATAATTGTATTTTTTTATTAACATTATATTGAAAAACATGATACACATCTCAGCAACGATAATGCAAGAGTTTACATTCAAGGTTTTTAATCACAATTTTCGATTTCAACTACAATATTTATAATATTTAAAAAAAATGTTGTTGAAATGTACACACTAGGCGCGCTCAAACTAGGTTTGAGGCGCAGCTTGCATCTGTTTTTGATAGTCTGCATTGGGGATGTCCCGGTATATATCATCAGTCACGGATGTTTTTTTGTAATGCAATCAAGTGAACTGATAAGAGCAGTATGCCTAATTTGACCTCGTAGCCTGCTTTTTTACCCCACCATCAATAGACTGGGTTACAGCCAAGTGCATGATTGGAGGACCTACAGCTGAAGGTAAGTTCTGAACCACCGCACAACCTCGGTAAAAGTGTAAAAGTGTAAAAGTGTAAGTAAAAAATTGTAGCACCTCACATGCAGATATTCATGCCAAACATTTACTATCTTTTTGAGATGTTAAGCGTAAAAAATTTTCTATGTTAAACTTTAACACATTCCGATGCTAAAACCGTCCGAGCACATGCGCATAGCGCATTGGAATTTCATGACTATATGTCACCACTATATATTTTCGATATTACAATTATGGAATATTACAATTTTGGAACATTTCCAAAGAGTCAAGATTAACCATCCTGAAATAAAATTGGATAACGATTTTTTGCTATCTAAAGGAGGGAAAAATTATCTTAAGTTGCACGTTTCTTGACTCAACACATTTGACAAAATTTTTCTAAATTTGAAATAAAATTTAAGTTTAAGTAACTTAAAATAGATAGATTTTTAAATTCAGATTACAGATCATTCGTTCTTTGATTACTTACCTCGTTTTTAATTTGAAATAAAAATATTGAACATAACCTCAACTTGACTGAATGTATCATCTGATCGACATTTCATACCCTGTATTTGTTTTTCCTTCGCGTACGAAGATTAAAGTTTAAACTCAAATTCAAAAATAATTTATCAATTAATTACTTAAATGACCATAAATAAGTAAGCTCCTGAAATATTTACAGGCGTTATTTGACATAACCGACATAACCATGCATGTAATATCTCGGATATTTCAGCTGAATATTTTGGATGTTAGAGAGTAACATCTCACTTTTTAAGATCTACAGATACTAACTTTGAACATGTAGATTGTTGTCCTCTAGTTAAACATAAAATATGTTCCTACTGAAAATTTCTGTACAGGTTCCTATATAGGATCCTATATAGGAACCTACAAAGGATCCTATATAGGATTCTACATAGGATGATATATGTTTCACCTATAGGTGCCACCTATAGGAAAGGACATAGGATCCTATATAGGTGCCTGTATAGGACACTCCCTAAAAAGGTACCTAATAGTGCCTAACTGATGGTACCTAACCTCATGGTACCTAATGGTACGTATGTCTTTAGGTGCTCCTGGAGGACCAAAGAAACTTCTGCGCAACCGTAAGTGCTATAAAATAGTACTGCGCATATGGATATGGTCCCATGCAGAAACTTATAAAGGATCCTATAGGTGACACTTATAGTTGAAATTCATAGGTTCCTATGTAGGATCCTAATTAGGATCCGATGTAGGTTCATATATAGGAACCTATATAGGAACCTATGTAGTTACTTTCAGCAGTGTTAACCCTGAAATCTAGATGTTACGTTTGAACATCCATTTTTCTCCGTGTAAATAGAAAATTCTCCAATATATATTCTCCCGTGTTGCTTATTCAAATAGGACATCCGTGCATCACGGCTCACTAATCAATCGCTCTAGCAATCAATCCAGGTACTGGCACAATTCATCACACATTTCTTATAAACAATTTTTTCCTACACTTTCCTGTCCTGGCATACATTTTTTATGCCTTTACATTCATACAACTTTTCATGCAAGGTCTTGTGTTTTTATGGCTCTTTCATATCTTATTGCTGTAGCGTCTCATTCGCACATACCCTCTATTCTTTGCTCGGTCTGTCTCCGGGCTCCCTGCCATTTTATTTACCTAAATATAATTCTTTCGTCAGTCCTTCTGCTTCCATTCTATCACTATCTTAACAAATTTCTTTCACCGTTGTCTTTAAGGATAGATCCACCGAAATTCGGTGAGCGTAGAATCAAACAAATCTTTTATTATCGGTGCGCTTAGACTCTTTTTTCGTTACTTTCACCTATAAAAACAATGCCAAACAAATTTTTATTTCGAGTCAAAAATGTAAGAAAAAAATTATTTTGATTTTTTGTTTTTAGCTCATTTCCTTTGCTACCTTTTGTATACAAGTTATTCCGTATGATTTTATATTTCATAAAAAAATACTTTGCAGCCTCTTCTCAGTTCCGAGTTATACACTTTTTAAATCAAGGGGTCATTCACAAAAAACGTGATACGTTTATGGGGGGGGGGGGTCCTGTCGAAGTATCATTCTCCATTTTAAGACCAATGGAAAGAGTATAACGCTGGGTGGTCAGAAGTTCCTGAAAAATGTATCGCCTTTTTTGTGAATGGTCTCCAAGCGTACACGTTCACTCGCTCGTTCAATGGCCTAAGTGGTCCAGAAATTAATTTTTGCGGACAAATTCGTACACTGGATACATTTCTTCAACAATTTTAGATTTTTTTAATACTCTGTACTAAATTTCTCGCAAACGTAAAAGCCATTTTTTTGTTTTAACATTACTTGAAGAAATACAACGGAAAAATAGTTAATTTGAACGATATAATCGATTAATCTCTCAATTAACGTCCTGAATGAAGTCATTGTCAGTTAAAACTAATTAAGACAGGCTTAAAAAGCATAAATTTTTATTGGAAATTGTATTTAATTATTATCAACTATTTATTCAAACAGATTAAACAGTATTGCAGTTTATTATAGAAAACAAAATAGTTTGTCCTTAAATGGTTGTAATTTATTATTTGAATGGCATGAGTAACGAAAAATTATCATGAATTGGACGTGTCTAAATGAAAAGGTGCCATCCCGGTAGGACGAAATAAAAAGGTGCCATATCGTGTGGCGAAACTTGGAAGCTTAAAAATCCCATCAAAATAGTATTAGGAACACCAACACCCTCTGAAGCAGGAAACCTTTTTATTTTGTTCTGCCCAGATGGCACCTTGTCATTTGGACACGTCGAATTGAAAATTTATAAAAAAAACTTGTAAAAATATTTAAAATGTTTTGACCTAATAAGTTTCATGGGCAAACCAATTGACATAGCAGAAAAGATAACATTTGGATGTGAATATTTAATTAAAAGACATGATTTTTCGTGAAAAAAGAGTTAATTTTTTTTATTAAACAATTCAATAATAGATTTAATGCTTCACGATGAATCGTTTTGATAAAAAGAGATAGTTCGGGTTCCAATCGTGTAAAAAACAACGAACTTTGCCGACGTTTCATGAACATTGCAGTTCACTGCTTCAGGGCTAACCTGAAATTGAGGTATCAGTTTATAGTGTTCTTATGTATACTGTCTACTTTCTGAAATAATAAAAATCACTGATAATAGTTAATAATAATTTATTTAATAAATAAACAATTACATCGTTCAACACATGCTTAAGTATTTACTTTTACTGCATAAAAAGTAGGGTTGAGAACAAAGTTATCTAACACATGGATACCATCTAATATTTCCTCTAAAATCGAGTGGAGCTATTGGCTTTTCCGTAACATTCATTACTTAAAAATTATTCAAACAAAAATTGTTTGATCAATCGACAATACAAATTTTTTAAAATGAAAAATCATCTTTTATTTAAATGCTCTCATCACAACACTAACTTTTTTACTATTTCAATTATTGGTCTGCCCATGAGGCTTTAAATGCTCCATTGGAAGGTTCAATAGGTTGAATATATTAACAAATTATCTATAACATTATAATTTGTTAATACATTTTCAAATTTTGACAACGTATCGTTTCTAATACCATTCCAGGAATTTAAACGTAACTACCCAAGTGCGAAGTCACATATGGCCCAACATTGGCCCATAAACGGCAAAAATATTGCCGAAGCTCGGCTGCCGTTATTGCGCCAATGACGTAATGATAACTATGGCCTGCACTTGACAACCAAGGTTTGGCTGCCATTGTCGGCCCAACACTGGGTAACAGTATTGAACCCAACCTGGCTGCCATCGTCGCGCCAATGCCGGATTGATAACTATGGCCTTGACTTGGCAGTCAGGGCTTGGCTGCCTTTGTCATCCCAACACTGGCTACGGTCTAAGGATATGACAAAAAAGATTTTTAAAAATAAATATTAATTGATTGCGAGTACTTTGAATATAAATATTAATGGGGTCCTGTTTAGATTGAATACATATATTTCATTTTGAACTTTATATTACAAATAAAATTTATAAGACTACGGGGTGTTGAACCTACATCTATATACCTAAATCTATTGCCTACCTAGCAGTCGGACGTGCTAATCACTCCGCTAAACCGACAAGTTGAAGCTCTGTGAAAAAGTCATCCTCATAAGGTGCAATTCAGAAAAGTTAAAGAACCAAATTTTAAGCTCTCTTTTTCTAATTATTTATTATTATGCGACAACATGTTAACAGGAATATCAATATAATAATTTTTAAATAAATAATTTTAATCGATTACAATTTTTCTTCGCGTAATATTTCATTTTTTTCCGTTGTAGCCTGCTTTACAGCTTTTTTCAATGACAGTAAATGTAATTTTTCATAAACATTAAAAATTTTGAATGACAGAACTTAAGAAATTTCATCGTGAACTTTGACAATTTTTCAATAAGTTTTTTTATCTTTCGTGTAAGATTTATTTATTAGGTGCTAAAACTGAGACTTGGCGAAACAAAGTGCAGATTCTGGGTCAAGCATCGGTGGAGAATCGGCAAATATAAATAGCCAATATAGGCTGCCAGCACTGGCTCAACATTGGGCCGATTTAAATAAAACATGGTTTGCCGTGGTAAAAGTGATACTTGGCCCAGTAATGTGCTGTCACTGGGCCAAACTTTGACTGATCCTCGTGAAACATGGTTCCCCGTACTAAAAGTGATACTTGGCGCAATAAAGTGCCGATACTGGGCCAAGCATCGGTGGAGGATCGGCAAATATAGATAGCCAATATAGGCTGCCAGCACTGGCTCAACACTGGGCCGATTAAAATGCCGATACTGGCCCAATAACTTATCCGACCTTTGGCTGCCAAAATTGGAACAATACTGGGATAATGGGACTACTAAGATATAATGTCAAAATGATGTAGTAATTATATTTTATATAGAAAAGAACGAAAAGAAACGTAACGTATTCTTTGGACGAAATGGTCCGCAAAAATTCGTTTCTGGAAGAGAAGAGGCTACAAAAATATTTGTTAACTAAAAGATAAAACTATTATAAATAATGAAAAAGTAGCAAAAAATACAAGCTTAAAACAAGAAATGAAAATGAAAATTTTTGTTGTAATTTTTGTACTTTTTTAATAGGTTGAAAACTTTCCGAGATACCGATTTTTCAAGCAAAGTGATCAAAAGAATTTAAAGTGACGTGACTACCACAAATTTGAAATTTTTCCAAAATATTTTACCACAATATCTGACCTACCTAACAACATTATTATTACCCTTAGTTTCAAGAAAAACTCTCATATCGATAACAACCTTTGACATCTGTTATATATCACTGATATCCTGAATAATTTTTTTTAAATCCTTTGAAAATTTCTGAAATCCTACGAAAATCTTTGAAACCCCTAAAAATGTATAAATTTCGTTAAATTCCTTGGAATTTTTTAACACCTTTAACACTAAAATATTTCAAAATACCTTGATATTTATAATATCTATTTAATATTGTTAATTGAAATTAAAAAATTCGAACTGTTAAGGCTGCATTTTTTTATTTATAGTTATCAAAAATAAACTGTAGATTAAAGCACTTATGTTGAACTGTTTTGAATTTTAATGTTTTAAATTTGAATCTTAAAACATTTTAATTCAGAAATGTCTGATTCTAACGCAAAATAATTTACTCTAATAAAATGGAAGCTTTCAAAAATTTTCAATTGAAATTTGAAATTAAATTCTTTTAAACTGAAACACTTTTAATTCTACATTCTTATTCTAAATTGTTACAAATTAAACATCAAAATTCAACCCTTTCACTTAAAAATTTTCAAATTCCAAAAAAGAAATAAAATTATAACGTTCAAGGTTTTAATTTTAAGTTCAAATTTTTTATTTTCAATTGCTCTTTTTTAAGGGGGGGGGGGGGGGGGTAAAATATTTCTCAATATTAAAAAGTTAACCTTCAAAAGTTAAAAACTTTAAAATTAAGTGGGATAAACTTGGAATATTGTATATTGAAA
Source organism: Belonocnema kinseyi (assembly GCF_010883055.1). Taxonomy (NCBI): domain Eukaryota; kingdom Metazoa; phylum Arthropoda; class Insecta; order Hymenoptera; family Cynipidae; genus Belonocnema; species Belonocnema kinseyi. Next base: position 42,674,867 of record NC_046658.1, read on the forward strand.
CAATATTTGAATACGTTGAAAATTGAATGAAAGCGTTTAATTATTAATTTATTAATATCAAGTTATTTGCAAATTAAAAATAGTTTATAAAGTTTCAAATGATCGAATTTGTACTACTTAAACTACATATTAATTTTCAAACTCAATAATTAATTTTACTTTTTTAGGATTGAAAAAGTTCGCAATTGATTTCTTGGCCCAGCGACCACCTTGACAGTCCTACAAATTTCTTTTAAACAATAGAGTACAGCTTGAAATGTTTAATATGTTTAAAATTTCTTTTAAAATGTTTAAATCTTTGAAATCCTCTGAGACCCAATAAAGTTCCATGAAATCTGTAGAAATCCTTTAAAATTTCATTCAATTCAATTTACTCTTTAAAGTTTTTTAGACATTCTTTGAAATTTCCTTAAATCCTTTAAAGTCTTTCAAATCATTTGATATCATCGATAGCCTTTTCGAAACCTTTGAGTGTTTATAAAATTGCAAATCCCTTGAAATACTTGGAATTTTTATGACTTATTTTGAAATTGGTTACATTAGCAAATAGTAGGGTTAGTGTCTTTTTCAGAATAGTAGTAAAATAATTGCATCGTTAAAAAAAAGTTTCAAAAAGTGTCAAAAGTGTCGTGATCCCGAGGCCTGAAATGGAAAGATTTTTATTCGAAAATCAAAATGTCTACATTACTTTAGGTAATTCATTTTTGTAATCGCACCCCTTTCTGGTCTGCGCCTTGTGCGCGGGCACCAACTCGACGGCACCGCCCTAATTGTGGGTCCGGATGCAATAAGGGCACATAAAATTTTTTCGTGCGAAAACGAAGTCCCCTGGAGGCTTCAGAAAAAATTTTCGAATTTTAATTTTCAAA
>NC_046658.1:42675835-42681719 GCF_010883055.1 Belonocnema kinseyi
ATATATATCTTTTGAAAATTAAAATTCGAAAATTTTTTCTGAAGCCTCCAGGGGACTTCGTTTTCGCACGAAAAAATTTTATGTGCCCTTATTGCATCCGGATCCACAATTAAGGCTCTGAGTGAAATGCAAACTAATATTTTTTGGACATTATCAATTAAGTAAATTAATGACCCTTTTTTTACTATAATTGAGATTTATAGATAAATGACTAATTTCTTTTTAATCAATAAGGTTATTTCCAAAGTCAGATATAATTTTTCCAATAAATGGATATGATAGTATATAAAATTCTAATTTTAAAAACGCCCATAAAATATTTTTACATATTGTTTACTATTTTTAATTTAATGTTGAAATGTGAATTTCGTGTCACGATTTCGATTGGAGAGCCCCTTTGACGTCCAAGAGGTCGGATTTTCCATCAATCACAATTTGTAAATATGTAGGATTTTAAAATGTGTTAATAATTGTACTTAATGCTCTTCGTCAACGTACTACTGACTCTTAATCCAAATATTATAACAGGATAACTTTTTTTGTCACATAAATCTCAACAAACAAAGCTATCAAATCAAAATAGTTAGAATCGGCAGCAGACCGTGGCCTAACCTCTTTATCATGAGTTTCATTAGTTTTCATGGTTTTCATCAAAGCCACATCGTCACATAATAGATAATTATAAGAACCTCTGAGTCACGTGACACCCACGTGACACCAATTTGAATAAGTGGTTTACCGCCTTCAATTTTTGATAATTTTTTTCTGTTAAAAGACTCAACAGGAAAAAAATTATAACACAGCTTTGGTTCGGATTAAACTCATGTGTTAAAAAATTATTTGATCTAAAATCGTGAAATATCCATATTGAATCAAAATTTAAAATTTAATGAATTAAATACTATTGAATTTATTCAAGAGAATTCAAGGGAACTCAAAATAATTTCCGGAATTTCATAGGGGATAACCTCTTGAAATTTATATAACTGAAAAACCTGAAAAAATAAATCCCCCCCCCCCCCTCACGTACATTCTTCCACTCCGGAAAAGAATATTGTTTTCAATTTTTTTTAAAAGATCTGCTCTTAATAAAAACAGCAATAAAAACAGTAATTAAAGCTAATAATGTAAATTAAGAATACAAAATGAATAGTTGTAAAAAATAAAAATATATTTAAAACTTAATCAAATAAATGTTAACGGTACGTTATTAAGATCTTTATAGTAGTTTCTTTTTTAAATTGAGGATAAAATTTTAATTTCCAATTTAGATTGCTCGCTGGATGTACCGTTGCAAGTAGTTAGAAGCATTCATTTGTAACCGATGAGATATCTGTAATACGATTGCAGCTGGAAAAGCGCCAGCTGGAAAAGCAAAATGTCTGTCTGTATTTACAGCCTCGCCGCTTCAGCCCGCCGCGCCGTATATCGTGCGTGGACGATGGACAGAAGAATTTATTGCAGTCTCTTTGATTTGAATCTACCTTAGGTACGTACCATTAGAGCCAAAAATATAAATCAATTTTGATTAATGTATGTCTCCCTATTTACCGCAGGCTTCTTAATCAACTCAAATGCTAGTAAAGTAGCCTGCCTCTATCTCTATAGCTATAATAAAAAAACGCTCCTATGTATACAAAACTCCATATATTCTATACACTATACTGCCTATCCTTTCACTTATAATCCAAGACTAGGATGATTTCTTCACTCATTAGAACTTTATTCCGATCAGTTTATGAATCAATTGAACTCAGGATTTTAGATTTATTGGGCACCTTCTAGATTACGAATATCTTATGAATTTGATCAACCACATAAAAAGGAGGTTATATTTTCGCTTAAATATTCAACATTTTAATTTTCTTATCATTCCATATTTTATGGAAAATTTAGAACAATTTTAAAATATAATAACAAATTTCACAGTTTCATATTTTGAGGTTCCCAACTTAACTGTTTTAATTATTTAATTATTTAACTATCAAATAAGTTTGAATGGAAAATTAATTAAAATTGACAATAGAATATTTAATTAATTAATTTAATTAAAAATTGAATATTTAAAAGTGCACGATTGCAAATTTCAACTATCTAAATTATACATTACTTCTGATAATGGTAATGCAAAGTAACGCAATTGCCGATCGTTACTTCATAAAAATTTTCAATACTTTTAGAATCACATTACATTGTTAAATGTCAAAAAAAAAAAAAATTAGATGATATATTTTCTCTGCACAATTAGCCATGCAGTACGAATCAAATCTATTTTCAAATAACTCCGCTATAAGTCTGTTTTATAGGGTCTCACAGGAACCCCATAAGTAAAAAAATGGGTTTGGCGAACTTTGCGCGTATTATAATTTTTTTGCGTTTTTTTGAGAAGAAAATTGTTGCTAGTAAATTAATTATTGCAGCGCACTAATGACTAGATGTTTACATAAATTGTTGAAACAATTTATTATTCTTTTGAGCAATTTTCTGATATAAAAGAGTTACATGATTTCGACTCAGATAATAAACTTATTGCATAAAGGTGATAGTTGGGCGTATAATCTGAACAATGAATAATACAAACTACAAAATAGCCTCGCAAAGGACTGGAACTTTAATTGACAAAAGACATGCACACGGAAAATCTAAAGGTCATGTTTCAGGCGACGAATGGAGACTAGTTGTTTGGAATGCTAGGGGGGTAAATGATCTCAACCCGAATAAAAATTCTTCGACTTGACTTCGACTTGAATTGCACCCAATCAAGACATGTTGAAGTCGAAAAGTTCGACTTGAGCATGTCTCAGTTTTGAGACGGAGCCAGACTTCAATTTATGTCTTGGAGACAAGTTTTTATGTCTTGAAGACATACATTTATCTCTTAAGTCGTATTTTTATGACTCCATCATGTGCGGTTTAAATCTTCGAGCGTATACCTGCCCTAAAAAAGGTTATTTTTAACAGGCATAAAAGCTAATCTTTGTGAATGGTTAAACAATCTTGTATATTTTTATACAATATATATATTTAATCAACTTATTTACGGATTGTTTTTTTATTATAATTGTTATACGATGATACCGAAAATGATGTTTCTTTTAACGTATTTCTAACGGCTTAGGAGACCCTTCTAAAAAGTTAACATTTTTATTTTTATAATGAAAATTTTTCAGGGTTATACTCGTTCAGACCCACTAATTCGGAGTTTTTAAATTAAAAATAACTAATTTATTAATTACAAATTTTTCTTTCATCAATTTCAATTTCATTTATGAGCCAAAAAGGTTCAATAATCTGAGCTAAGGCAAGGCTCGTCTTGAGTCAAGTAAACGTCGTCTTAGCCAAGACAAGGCTCGACTTAAGACAAATAAACGCCGTTTTACCTGTCGTGGCCATAAAAGTAAGATGAAGGCCTATGTCTCGACTTAGTTTTGAGACGCAGCCAGACATCGATGGCTTGGAGACGAACTCAAGACATAATCAAGTCGAACTCAAGTCGAAGCATTTTTACTCGGGAAGGTAAAAGAATTGCGTGAAACTATGGACGCGAGGAAACTCGATCTTTTATGTGTGTCTGAAACAAAGAAAAAGAGATGCGAAACTAAAGACATAAAAAACGGCGTGTTAAAAGAAGGATTTGAAATATGGTCAGGAGTAGATGGTGAATCACATGGTAGGCAAGGAGTAGGTCTGATTTTGAATGAAAGAGCAAAGCAGCATCTCGAAGACCATGATTTCGTATCTCCCAGACTGCTGTGGTCTAGAATGAAAGTAGGAATCAGAAAACTATTTATCATAGCATGCTATGCGCCAGTTGATAGTTATCCCAGAGAAGTAAAAGACGCCTTCCGGGACACTTTAAGTGACACAATAAATAATTGCGAACATGGGGAAAGAATATTTCTACTAGGAGACATGAACGCATGGGTGGGCATTCAAAATCAAGATACAGAAAGAGTACTAGGTAAGTTTGTGGTTCCAAGAACAAACTATATATACACCATTAAGCCATTTCCCTTTCGGTGTATGCGTGACTCACTCGGCGGGGAAAGGAGTAATGTATGGAAGGGATAGAGAATTTTCAGATTGATCTGGAATTCTCGTGTTATTTATGTAAATAACACGTTCGTTCCGCAACACTGCTCCGATCCAGGTTGCTGATCAATCTCTCTAGCAGTCACCCCAAGTGAAGATCCTCACAAAGTCGTTATGTAAGGTTCCCCACTAATGGACCCATTAGTTGCCTAGGTCTTTTGTTTCAGGCGTCATTAGTTGGTCTATGCTTAGAAAGGGGTCTGTTTATTACAAATACTTGGTTTAGGCATAAAATGATCCACATGTACACCTGGTCTAAAGAAAATAGCCGCAGTATAATTGACTTTGTTGTTGCGGATGAAAGACTAAGAGTGTTAGTCAAAGATACAAGGGTCATGAGGGGTCTTGAATGCAATACTAATCATTACCTTCTGATCTCAAAAATTAACTTAGGTCGGGGATGGAGAAAAAAGAGAACCAAGAAAACAAAACAAGCGCGAATCAAAATTGAGAACTTACAGAAACCGGATGTGCGAATAGATTTCCAATATAAGATAATCGAAAGCATAGATAGGGCAACATGGGAGGACCGTATAAAAAACAAAGATATAGAGGGCGCCTGGACAAAGTTACGGTATATCATTGTTAGATGTACGATCGAAGTGTGTGGTACCGCAGTTGTAGGAAGAATGCCTGGTGATACGTGGTGGAATGATGCAATTCAGGCTGTCCAAAAAGCAAAGAAAGAAACGTACAGGAGAACTTTGAACATTGCAAGTCTTAGCAATGAGAAAAGAAATAGACGTAGAAATGATTATAGATACAAAAACAGGATACTCACACGATTAGTTAAGGAACATAAAGATACAATTAGAGCAGTAGAAGAGATTAAAATACAAAACGACTTTGAAGGAAGCAAGAAACTGCTTTATAAAGAAATAAAAAGAAACAAACGTACAGAATTTGTCAACATGAGAAATAGTAGGGGGGGAAACGTTATATGATGCAGACGGAATACTAAAGGCTTTCACAGACTATTTTAGAAGGCAATTCAGAGATGAAGCTATAGGATGCGATAGAAAACTCAATTGAGTAAGTATGTGCCACTGAGGTTAGGGATATAATTACGAACTTGAAAAACGGTAAGGCTGCCGGTGTAGATTGTACAGAGGGATCAGCTTATTAAGTACCGTAAGTAAAATATAATCAAAAATACTTATTCGTAGGGTAATTAAAATAACAGAAGCAAGGATTTGGGAACTCCAAAGTGGGTTTATACCAGGAAGGTCATGTACGGATCAAATATTTAGCTTAAGGCAAATTACAGAAAAAAGTTTGAGAGTAGAAAGAAAAGTTTTCTGTGCATTTGTTGACCTTGAAAAAGCTTTTGACGAGGTAGATAGAAGTAAGCTTTGGGAAGTCCTGAAAGAGTATGGAGTCAATGGATGGCTGCTACAAGTTATAAAAACAATATATATGGGTAGCAAAGCGAGTGTAAGGATGAATGGGAAATTGAGTGACTGTTTCGATATTATTTAAGGAGTTGGACAAGGATGCGTTATGTCTTCATGGTTATTTATATTATTTATGGACAATTGTTTAAGAGTGGCTCTTTTCGACGAAGAGGGTGTGGATCTCGAAACAGTAAGGGTACGTGGGTTAGCTTTCGCAGATGATACGGTTGTTATGGCAGAGTCAATCGAGAATTGAACAAGCTGATAAGTTCGTATACCTTGATAGCTTATTTACTAGGGACGGGAAGATAGATGAGGAATTAGATAAACGCATAAACGAAGGTAAGAAGGTTATTGGTAGAGCAGGTACGGTTATCAGAAGTAAAAATATATCACAT
>NC_046658.1:42681819-42683494 GCF_010883055.1 Belonocnema kinseyi
TAGAGCTCCAAGGAGATTATGTTGAAAAATAAAAAAAAATTTACCCAAAAAATATTGTTTTTATACTTCATTCTAAGGACTTATTGAACTACCCTCGTAAATTGATTACGGCATCTGACGGGAGAAGGTAGACTTACAGCAGTCAAGAAATTGCTTCCGGTACTCTATTACAACTTGCAGTAAATATTGTTTCTGAATTTCGTCTCTATATAGTAAAAACAGAATTAAAGTCATATATAAACTTTAAACCTCGTTCTGCTACATCGTTGGCCACTTTTAATTGTTTGACTATAGTCGCAACTTGCTGATATTTGACATTAGTTTTCCAAATATTCGCGACTTTGCTGAGAAAGGATGTGTTAATTTGAAAGCCCGTGAAAAATAACAGTTATAACATGCAAAGGGTGCAGAATAAAGTTTTCAGGCAATTGCTGCATTTCTGACACCTCACCGAATTCTCTCAGTAACTTATTCAAGGAAAAGTTGTATTCAATATGATCCGTGTAGAAAATTTAAAGCATATTTAAAATTATCTGTTTTGTGAACTTTCATTAATTATTACCATACTAAGTGAAAGTGAAATGGCTTAAAGGTATAATAAGTGAAAAAGGACAAAAAGGTATAAATTTCCGAAAGAATCGCTACTACCGAGCATTGATATAGACGAAGATATTCTTAAACAGTAACTCTTTTAAACAATTATTTGTGCTAAATTTCGTGATTTATTAACTCACTTCTAATGAAAAATAGACAATGAGTTAAATATTCCAGAAAAACTGCAACCTTATAGTATTAAGCAAAAGAATATAATTAACAATAATAATAAATTATTTAAAACAATATTTTGGTAATCTTGAATTAATTATTACTTCACTCTAATAGAAAGTTGGAAAAAAGCCAGAAATTTCAGAAATGTAATTAATTTTCTTGACTCAAATTAATTATTCAACTCATTTGGGTTGGAAATTGGACTAAATGTGATTTGAAAAAATGTAATTTTGCAGCATTATTCTAAGAGAATATTATTAAAAATAATAATATATTGTTTAAAAAATAGCTCTGGTTAACATTGTTGAATAGTCACCTGCCTCTAATTGAAAATTGGACAAGTTGAAATTTTTTGAGAAATCTGCGACTTACTATTTTTATTATTACACCATTAAGCCATTTCCCTTTCGGGGTAGGCGTGACTCACTCGGTGGGGAAAGGAGTAATGTGTGGAAGGGATAGAGAATTTTCAGTTTGATCCGGGATTCTTGCGTTATTTATGTCAATAACACGTTCGTTCCACAACACTGCTCCGACCTAGGTTGCTGATCAATTTCTCTAGCAATCACCCCAAGTGAAGATCCTCACAAAGTCGTTATTTAAATTTCCCTACTTGGGTCCATTAGTGGCCAAGTTCTTTTGTTTCAGGCGTCATTCACTCTATTGCTACTCTTTTTACTAGCTATTTGCCGCCATGCTTTTCTGTTCTGGCATACTTCTCTAGCTTCTTTTATGCCCATGCATTTTTTCATGCAGACTCTCGTGTTTCTGTGACTTCTTATGTCTCTTATAATTAGGGTCTCATTCACGCATTCTAACCATTCTTTCCACGGTCTACCTCTGGGCACGCTGCCATTTATTTTACCTTGATCCACTTGTTTCCTTAGTCGTTCATTTGAATTATACA
>NC_046658.1:42683594-42691057 GCF_010883055.1 Belonocnema kinseyi
TCTAGTCGGGAGTGGTGCTGACTGAAAACAGATGATTTGGAGCGATTCGCGCGCCATCTGTTGGTCATTCTAAGGACTTATTGAACTACCCTCGTATTATTTGTTTCAGGTCTTTTTAAGTTTTATATACATATATGTATATTGCCATCGACGAGACGTTTTTCTCCATGGCAGGAAGGGAGGGGGAGGGCTGATATTTAAATATTTGCAATTTCAAATTTTTCTCTTCCGCGTTGCAATTAAATTCTTTGTGTAATTCAAAACAAAACATTTACAAGTCCATTAAAGACCTAGTCTTTCTACCTACTCCTAATTATTCCATTCATTGTTCTTGTCTCTTGTGTCAGATAGCTTCTTTGTTTAAATTTTTTTTACGTGGGAAAAGAAAGGAAATATCTCACTTAAAAAAATAATACTATTTGAAAAATAATTTTGGTTGAGGTTGACTTATTATTTGATTATAACTAAAAAGGCGGAGCGAAGTTAAATATTTTAGAAAAAGAACCTCAACTTTCTAGCACTTATCTAAGAGTAGATCGTTATAAACAATATTAAATTGTTTTAATAACTTTTTTGTTAAATTTCCTTCATTAATACCTTACTAAAAGAAAAAGGGCAGAGATTTAAAAATTTCAGAAAAAAACCGGAACTATTAGGTATTGATAAGGATGAAGATAGTCAGAAACAATAATAATTTGTTTAAGCAATTCCTTTTGCTAAATGTAATTCATTAATAAGTCACTCCCAATGAAAAATAGACAATAAGTTGGAAATTTCAGAACAAAACTGCGACATTCTAGCATTAAGTCAAGAGAATATTATTGACAATCATAATAAATTGTTTAGCAATTATTTTTCTTAAGTTGAATTAATTATTATAAATTATATAAGTATATTTATATAAATTATTTAAATAATTAATTTTCTTGGCAATTTCTCGAAACATCTAATTATCAGTATAAGGTGGTTATACACAACACTTTTATATCAATTATAATACATTTTTTATGTAACTCTGCCAGGGATTACTTATTAAAAAATTGCAAAATAAAAAGCAAATTGTATTTATCATGATTATTTTTGTATTTGTTTCTTATTTTGCTTTAAATTGTATTGTAAGCTGCTCTGAAACATGTATCATTTCAATAAATGTACATCATTACAATTCATAATGTGCATAAAAATTGAATCATAATAATTCTTATTTCCTTGTTTTTATATTTTTTTAATTTTTAATTTTGTTTTTTACGATTAAATAAAAACGACTGCGCATCTGCATAGGGCCTAATACAGGAACCTATATAGGGTCCTATATAGGAGCCTATGTCCTCTTTCGTCTTTTCTGTGCTTTTTTAAAAAAGTTAATTTTTTTATTTTTAATCTTATGTTTTACGATTAAACGAAAATCTACTTGTCCTATAGAAAAATAATTAATAATAAATTTATAGATCTTTTGAGGCGAACAACTTTTGTCTGGTAATTTAAATTCATACCTTGTGTCTTTTGTTTCAAACAAATTTAGTATTTTTGTTTAGAATATTATTTTTTACGACTAAAGCAAAAACTAACTCTCCTATCAAAAATTATAGCTCTTTTTTGGATGAACAAGTTTTGTCTCGTTTGAACAAAAAAGATGGAATTTTTGGATTTTTATTATTTTTGGTACGATCAAATTTGGAGTGTTCAACTTCTCGAACAAATTGAAAAAGTTATTGTCATAGTCCTGTAGGGCTTTCAAAAAGTAAAGTGTTTCTTCTCTTGACTTTTTTTCATATCATGCGTTTTTTGGCTTAAAATTTTCATTTTAGTTTTTTTTTTTTATTTTGAAAATGCTCTAACTCTGATAATTTTCTTTTTCTAAAAAAAAGTGATGGGGATAAAAGTGGGACGATGGTCGTGGGGGCTAAAGCGTAGGCCTTGGACCCACTCCGTCGGCTTGCGGGTTCGATTCCCGCCTCGCACTCTGGAAGCGCCTCGGCAACCCATGCGGTGAACACTAACCTAGCAAGGGAGTTGTTCATCTCCGAAGAGTCGTGGGACCGGTACCTCTAGAGAAAAAGTTTTTCTCTAAGTACTTAAAGGCTGTTGCTCTTGGTGGTTCGGAACCCACCTTGAACTGTAGGTCCCCCTTCCACCACCAAGTAAGTGTGTGGGAGGTGTGTAAGGGAATGAAGAAGAAAGTGCAAGAAAACGGTAATCTTGTAGGGCTTTTAAAAAGCAACGTTTTTTTTCTCTTGAATTTTTTTCGTATCATACGTTGTTTGGCTTAAAATGTTCATTTTAATTTTTTTTTTGGATTTTGAAAATGCTATAACTCTAGTAATTTTGGATTTAAAAAAAAGTCATTAGGATAAATTGTTAATTTTTTTTAATTCTATGATAAACGTACAGAGAATTTTTGAATTTTTAGAAAAGTGGTCTCAAAAATATTCAAAAAGTGCCCACTTGTCCACTTTTTGAATCTTCATCCAAAATGGCCGGCTAACGAACTTGACCTTTAGTTTAGGACACTAAACGAGTGTACCAAAGGGCAATCTAATAGATTAATTTTTTCAAAAGTTATCGTGTTCACAGACAGACAGGCAGATATACAGACAGACACATCCGTAAAAACCTGTTTTTCGGATTCAGGGGGTCTCAAAACTTGGATATTTAACAAAAACTGGGGAGGAGGTGAAATTTTACACAAATCTAATACCTTCTCTGATGAGAATGTAAAAAGAAGTTTTATGGAAAGTCTTAATTAGACTGTAGCATATATTTAGAAATTTATTAATTGAAAAATTAAACGAACTTACCTTAAGTATAGTTCAATTGTAATTGTATGAGTGCCTCATTAGACAAGATCAACGTGTAGCCCCCCACTTTATACCAGTATTACGACAAATTTTAAAGGAAGAAAGAGCGCTGCTGTCGCGGCTTTCTTCCTGCGTGCGCCACCGCATCTCGAACTGCTCTCATTATTTTAAAGTCAGAAATTTTTATATTGTCGTTTATTATGGATTTATTAGCACCTGATAAAAAAGGGGTTAAATGATTAGGATGGGTTTGATCTTTTCGGAGGAGGCGCTCATACAATTACAATTGAACTTCACTTAAGGTAAGTTCGTTCAATTTTTCAATTGTATTTCGCGCCTCCTCCTTCAAGATCAACGTGCAGATGTTTAAAGTTACGACAATAAAAAATTACCTATATAACCAGTTGTTATTTATTAATTTTAATTCACAAATTAGAATTAATATTCTACCAAATTTATCGAATCAGCTTAAATTCGCACAGAAAGAATATTAAGACTTATTATTATTTAAGATTGCCAAGGCAAAATCTTCATCTTTTGATACAATATAACGATCATAAAACTTTGTGAATGTTGACGAGATGTTCGAGATGTTGACGAGCGTTTTTGCTGCCGAAGTTGCTACTTTAGTTGGTTTTGACAGAGATATAAATAAGGATTTTATACAACCTCTCTTATCTTCTGTTGCTTTTAGGTAATCTATAAAAGTACTGGCTGCACAAATCTGTCTATTTTTGTTTAAAAATGGTAACACTAATAAGGGCTGTGTCTTATTTCTCGAAGACGTCTTAATTCGATCCGCAATCTTTATTACAATCTTTAATTTATGTACTATTATAATCTCTATTTGCATCAATGCAAATGTTTGCATACGATGCCCTGTGATTAAGGCCAGAAGCGTATCAACTTTTTTGATAACATTTGTAAACTTAAATCCTTATTATCTGGATGACTTGTGAAATAGTTTAAAACGATCTGTAGATCTCACGTGTAATTATATTTTGGTTCTGAAAGTCTACTTTTTCATACACCCTGAAAAAATCTTTTCATACGATAATTTTGACTGATCGTGTTTTCGCCAATGACATATTATATAGCAGATCTTATGCCGTTGCTAGTACTGTGAGAGAGTCCTTTTTCATATTCCTCGGTAAGAAAGGAGATTACCTGCGTCACTTCTGGAGAAGTTATATCAATAGAGTTGTTGACACAATACGACCACCAGTTTTTTAACTGTATGTCATAATTCTTCAATTTCCAGTCTGCTATTGCGGCCATCATTAGGTTCATTGAAGACTCTGGTACGCCTTGATTCCTCATAGCTCTCCTGATCATTTCCCGGCCACCAGGGTAAGATTTCTCCACATTGGATAAGGTATCCTATTGCCAGAAGTAAGTAGTTCAATATTTGGCTGCAATATCAGGGGCTTCATTGCCAGCATTGAATAAAATAAAGGGTTTCACGGTTGAGCTGGCCAATCAGGTGGAAATACATAAAAATTCAGATTTTCCCAAGAAATAGTGAAAGCGTCAATAACTTCAGAACCAGAGTCATTCTTCCATGAGATATAACGATCACATTTGTGATTAGACACGGAAGAGAAAATATCAATTTCAGGCCTTCCAAAGAAAAGAATTATCTTCTTAAAAAACAAGTTAGCTCATTTATATTCTGTTTCGGGTTCTAGTTTCCTTGATTCGAAATCCGCTTCAAAATTGGCTTTGGAGCTGATATATGATGCGGAAATATATATATTTCGAGTTTCACACCATTGCCAAACTTGTTTTGTTATGACATTTAAATGTTTAAACTGAACACCGCCACATCTATTAATGCAGCCAATAGCGGTAGCATTATTAATTCTTAATAAAATATCTACATCAGATACATTGTATGCAAAGCAACCTGTTAGAGAGGCATCCGAGAATATTTCTTTTGCAAAGTTTAGGGGCTTGATTGAATTTACACTACACATAATGTTACTTTTCCACCTTTCAAGGTCCGAGTTATTTCTATTCATTTTCGTCGTAGCATCATAATTATTATTAGTCTCTAATAAGGCCACAAATTTCTCTCGCTCAAAACTTTTAATATAGACCCAGCTGTATTTCATAGGTGGACAGCAAGAAGTAAGTGTATCGACAAATCTTTCAAACTTTCGGATCTTACAATATTTTTCTTTACTAAATTTATGAATAAGATCTTTTACAGTATATCTTTTTTCTGATGGCAATTCTATAGTCATATCAACAGAGTTAAAGGTAAAACCTAAAAATCTACAATGTTTTGAAGGTTCTAAACTACATTTATCACCATTGCTTACAAATCCAAGTTTCTGAGACATTTCTAGAATATCCTTTTTTATTCTTTCCGATTAAACAAAAATCGCCCAAGTAAAGCACTGATAAAAAACCTTCTTTTCTTAATACTTGTATCAAATGTTTTAACAGTTTTGTAAATGTATATGGTGCTGTTGATAATCCAAAACAGAGGCAAGTAAACTCATAAATTTTCCTTAAAAATATAAATCTTAAATATTTTCTATGAGTTAAATGCAAGGAAATTGTATTATAAGCATCCTTTAAATCAATTGTGGCCATGAAATAGTCTTTCTTCAACTAATTTTAAAAGTGTTCTGAAATCCTCCAGTTTAAAACGGTGTGTTTCAATAAATTTATTCAATTATTTTAAATTTAATATAAACCTATCTGTTTTATCAGGTTTTGGAACAAAAAAGTAGCTAGACAAAAATTGTCCTTCAATTGCCTCAGCTTCTATGATGACACCTTTCTCTAACAATTTTGAAATAGCAGCTTGAAAAGCTTTTGTCTCTAAAGGAGAAAATTTCCTTTCCAGCAAAGTGTTTTCCTTGGGAAGGTTTCACTTTAAAAGGTATCTTATAACCCTTAAACCATAAGAGAATGGTTGGATCTGAAGTTATACACTTCCAATTATCATAGAATTATTTCAATCTCCTAGCGATAAAACCTACACTTAATATTTCTTTGTGGGATATCTCTTGTGTGGTCTCTTTTGTTCTGGTCTGCTCTGATAGCGCAGCGAGTGATGATGTTGAGTATTCTGAGCTGATCTGCGTGTTGACCTCTGCCCTCTAGTCATCTTGCTCAGCGGAGGATTTACAGAGTAACTGCTGTAAGTGAAAAACTACAACGTGTGAATTATGATTTAAGCAAAAATCAGGTTATAATCTCATGTTATATTTACGAGATAGATTGTATGGAGCTCGTTTAACCTGTTTAACGAGTAGATATCTTTTTAAAAAATCTATGCTCCAAAGGTTTCACCTTTTATAAACGATCTTTTATAATAAGAAACAAAGGAGTTTTGTTTTCCGATATTGAAAGTGGAAACAAGTGGAACTCGTTTAATCTTTTCAAAGAGTAGATATTATTATTACACCATTAAGCCATTTCCCTTTCGGGGTAGGCGTGACTCACTCGGTAGGGGAAAGGAGTAGTGTGTGGAAGGGATAGAGATTTTTCAGATTGATCCAGAATTCTCGTGATATTTAAGTAAATAACACGTTCGTTCCGCAACACTGCTCCGACCCACGTTGCCGATCAATGTCTCTAGCAATCACCTAAGCGAAGAACCTCACGAAGTCGTTATGTAAGGTTCCCCACTTGGGTCCATTAGTGGCCAAGGTCTTTTTTTCAGGCATCATTCACTCTACTGACACTCTTTTTATTAACTATTTGCCGCCATACTTTCCTGTCCTGGCATACTTCTCTAGCTTCTTTTATGTCCATGCATTTTTTCATGCAGGCCCTCGTGTTTCTGTGACCTCTTATGTCTCTTCTAACTAGGGTCCAATTCACACATTCTAACCATTCTTTCCGCGGTCTACCTCTGGACACGCTGCCATTTACTTAACCTTGATACACTTGTTTCGTTAGTCGTTCATTTGGCATTCTCTCAACATGTCCGAACCATCTTAACCGAT
This sequence comes from Belonocnema kinseyi, assembly GCF_010883055.1. Lineage (NCBI taxonomy): Eukaryota > Metazoa > Arthropoda > Insecta > Hymenoptera > Cynipidae > Belonocnema > Belonocnema kinseyi. Next base: position 42,690,358 of record NC_046658.1, read on the forward strand.
TTCTTTCCCGTGTGTCTACTAGCGTCTCTTCTGCACCACATTCTTTTAGAATTGTTTCGTTACTTACTTTGTCCATCAGGGTTTTCCTGCATATTATGCGCATGAATCTCATGTCAATTGCGTTAATTTTACTCTTATCTTTTTCTTGATAAGTCCATGTCTCGCTACCGTATAGTACTGTCAGTACAAATATGAAATTATGTATTGCCATTTTAGCTTCATTTTATATATTTTTACTTCTGATAAGGGGACCTGATCTACCAATAACCTTTTTACCTTCATTTATTCGTCTATCTAATTCCTCATCTATCTTCCCGTCCCTAGTAAATAAGCTACCAAGGTAAACGAACTTATCAACTTGTTCAATTCTCTCATCATTCAATAAAATATTGCATAGTGTTTTCTCACTCTTTTCTTCGAACACCATAGTTTTTGTTTTATTTGCGTTAATTTTGAGGCCCATGATCTTCATGCTTGCATCTAGTTTATTCAACATTCTTTATAAGTCTTCGATAGACTCTGCCATAACAACCTTATCATCTGCGAATGCTAACCCACATACCCTTACAGTTTGGAGATCCACATCCTTGTCTAACTTCTTGAATAATATCGAAACAGTCACTCAGTTTCCCATTCACTCTTACACTCGCTTTGCTACCTGTATATATTGTTTTTACAGCTTGTAGGATCCATCCATTGA
>NC_046658.1:42691157-42696521 GCF_010883055.1 Belonocnema kinseyi
TGATCCGTACATGACCTTCCTGGCATAAACCCACTTTGGACTTCCCAAATCTTTGCTTCTGTTATTTTCATTACCCTACGAAAAAGTATTTTTGAATATATTGTACTTACGGTGCTTAATAAGCTAATCCCTCTGTAATTATTGCACTCGCTCTTATCCCCCTTTCTCTTGTATATTGGTACAACAATCGCTATTTTCCAATCGTCTGGGACGTCTCCCATCTCGAAACATAAATTTATCAATTCGCACAGTCTATGTGGTATGCACGCGCCACCGTGTTTAAGCATTTCAGCGTTAATGCCGTTTACCCCGGCAGCCTTACCGTTTTTCAAGTCCTTAATTATATCCCTAACCTCAGTGACACAGATTTTCTCAATTGAGTTTTCCATCGCATTGTGTTTAACATCGCAGTTGTGGTGTCCTATAGCTTCATCTCCGAATTGTCTCCTAAAATAGTCTCTGAAAGCCTCTAGTATTCCGTCACTCCATTGGGAGTGAAGATGGAGTAGGCTCTTTTTTTTCAAGAAATAATTTTAATTTAAAAATATTATTTTCCATCTAGTCTTATTAAGACGTTAAGCATTTTCTGTTATTGAAGATTCTTAACTTGATCGATATTGTGTAGATTTTCTGCCTTCATGGTTTGGAGGCTTCATCTACTGTCGGTAAGGTACAATCTCTGATGATATAGCAGATAAATTTAAAAAAATTTTTAAATAAATAATCAGCTGCGTTTACAATAAGTTAAAGATAGATGCTCATAAAGAATATTAAATCCTAAAAATAAAATGACGCATAAATATACATAGATCACCGGAAGACACGCCATGTTCCAGGCCTCCTTCCCCCTTTTTGTCGGCAGCGGCGCCGGCGATCAATAAAGAAGATCCTGCTGTATCGGCTGCGGCTACAACAACAAACCTCAATTACAAATTGCAGGGAGGTAGCACCAAAGCCAGAAGGGGATGAAGAGAGTCCTTTGAGCCAAGACATTTTGAATGTAATAGGTGCAAGTTTAGAAGAGGAAACAATCTTATCAGATATCGTTCACTCGGAATTTACAACTCGTGGAAAATCTATATTAAAGAAGGGACTCTCATCTGATGAGAGAGAGAAACTTATCAAGAAGTTTTCAGTTTCTATTAATTGTCTCTTTCTTGATCCTCCGAAGCTAAATGCTGAGGTTACTGGCACCATGAATGATAGTGCACTCCAACGGGATATGAGAATTGTCAAAAAGCATACAAAAATTACAGCTTGTATTTCTGGCTTTGCCAGATTTATGACTGACCTCTTACAAGAGAAGTCTGAAGCGAATGTGGACAAAATTAAATCCTTAAGTCTTATCTGCAGGGCGCAAACCTGGAGCGAAAGATACAAAAAACTTCAAGGGCTCTCCTCGGCAGCAAGCAAGGGGTCAATCATCATCGGTAACATGAGTGACGAGCGAGCAGAGATCAACAGACAGATCAGCTCAGAAGACTCAACAACTCAGGAGCAAGAGGAGATTTTCTCTTCTAGAGATAAAACCTTTTCAAGCTGCTATTTCAAAAATGTTACAGAAAGGTGTCATCATAGAAGCTAAGCCAGTTGAAGGACAAATTTTGTCAGCTACTTTTTGGTTTCAAACCCTGATAAAACAGATAAGTTTATATTAAAATTAAAAGAATTGAATACATTTATTGAAACACACCGTTTCAAACTGGAAGATTTCAGAACACTTTTAAAATTAATTGAAGAAAGACTATTTCATGGCCATAATTGATTTAAAGGATGCTTATAATACAATTTCCTTGCATTTAACTCATAGAAAATATTTAAGATTTATATTTTTAAGGAAAATTTATTAGTTTACTTGCCTCTGTTTTGGATTATCAACAGCACCATATACATTTACCAAACTGTTAAAACATTTGATGCAAGTATTAAGAAAAGAAGGTTTTTTATCAGTGCTTTACTTGGGCGATTTTTGTTTAATCGGAAAAAATAAAAAAGAATGTTCTAGAAATGTCTCAGAAACGAAAAGATTATTAGACTTTTTTGGATTTGTAACTAATCATGATAAATGTAGTTTAGAACCTTAAAAAGTTTGTAGATTTTTAGGTTTTACCTTTAACTCTGTTGGTATGACTATAGAATTGCCATCAGAAAAAATATATACTGTAAAAGATATTATTCATAAATTTAGTAAACAGAAATATTGTAAGATCCGAGAGTTTGAAAGGTTTGTCGGTACACTTATTTCTTGCTGTCATGCTATGAAATACAGCTGGGTTTATATTAAGTTTTGAGCGAGAAAATTATTTGGCTTTATTAGAGACTAATAATAATTATGATGCTACGATGAAAATATATAGAAATAACTCGGACCTTAAATGGTCGGAAAATAACATTATGTGTAGTGTAAATTCAATCAAGCCCCTAAAATTTGCAAAAGAAATATTCTCGGATGCCTCTCTAACAGGCTGCTTTGCATACAATGTATCTGATGTAGATATTTTATTAAGAATTAATAATGCTACCGCTATTGGCTGCATTAATCGATGTGGCGGTGTTCAGTTTAAACATTTAAATGTCATAACAAAACAAGTTTGGCAATGGTGTGAAACTCGAAATATATATAATTCCGCATCATATATCAGTTCCAAAGCCAATTTTGAAGCGGATTTCGAATCAAAGAAACTAGAACCCGAAACAGAATATAAATGAGCTAACTTGTTTTTTAAGAAGATAATTCTTTTCTTTGGAAGGCCTGAAATTGATATTTTCTCTTTCGTATCTAATCACAAATGTGATCGTTATATCTCATGGAAGAATGACTCTGGTTCTGAAGTTATTGACGCTTTCACTATTTCTTGGGAAAATCTGAATTTTTATGTATTTCCACCCTTTAGTATTATTCTAAAGACATTAAATAAGATAAAGAAAAATGAAGGACGGGGAATTGTTGTAGTACCTGATTGGCCCGCTCAACCGTGGTACCCTTCATTTTATTCAATGCTGGCAATGAAGCCCCTATTATTGCAGCCAAATATTGAACTACTAACTTCTGGCAATAGGATACCTCATCCATTGTGGAGAAATCTTACCCTGGTGGCCGGGAAATGATCAGGAGAGCTATGAGGAATCAAGGCGTACCGTGTCGTATTGTGTCAACAACTCTATTGATATAACTTCTCCAGACGTGACGCAGGTAATCTTCTTTCTCACCGAGGAATATGAAAAAGGACTCTCACACAGTACTAGCAACGGCATAAGATCTGCTATATCATATGTCATTGGCGAAAATACGATCAGTCAAGATTATCGTATGAAAAGATATTTCCAGGATGTATCAGAAAGTAGACCTTCAGAACCAAAATATAATTACACGTGGGATCCACACATCGTTAAAACACAGTAATACGATTACAAGAATCAGAATTTCAGTAGGAAAAGGCAGTTGACTTTCAGATGTAACCAAAAGTATCATTCGCTACTTGAAAGTTAACCTGCTTTATGTACGTAAAATGTACTTTATAGGTTAATTTAAGACAGAAAGATTGTTAACTATCCGTCAACGCGTGCGTTTGAAATGAAACTTATAGGTTAATTTAGGTCAGCTTATTGTTGAAATTAATAATATTTATGCGCTATCGTTCAGTTATTAGGAACATGAAATTAATATATAATTAAAAATTGAATAATTTTAGTAATTACATTTTCTTTAATGTGAGCATTGAATAAATTATTCATTCTGCCTAATAAATCAAGTTGTTTTATCCTCAAAGTCGATGAGATTTGTAGAAGGAAAAAAGAACGTAATGACACTAAATAAGGCACTTATATCCATTTCAAGCTACCAGGTACAGAAAGTGAATCTTCAATCCTTTTTCATATATATATTTTACTTGTGTACATTTATTCGATTTATAATCAAAATCCGTAATAGATCTGAGTAAATATATCAAAATAGGAAACGTTGACGAAGCAACTACCATGAGCTCAGTGTTGATCGATACTATCCAGTGTTATCGACGCCATATTGTATACTATCAGCTGCTCTCTTGGCTCCTCTTCTAAAATCGCCGAAATCCGTCCAAGTGTTTGCGCATCGTCAGATCGAATTTCGCGCACGCCTTTCTTCCAGCACATATTGAATTTCAGAGCACGCGAATGAAAATCATCCTAAACTCGACATACCTGTCAGTTAATTATCATATTACTCTTATATCAGATATGAGATACTGAATTTAAGTTCCATTTCTGGTTGAAATTAAGTGACTTACATAATTTAATGCAAAAATGAAATTCATCTACATTTAAAATTCATCATCTTGTATTAATATGAAACTATTTCATAAGTCATCCAGATAATAAGGATTTAAGTTTACAAATGTTATCAAAAAAGTTGATTACGCTTCTGGCCTTAATCACACGGCATCGTATGCAAACATTTGCATTGATTAAAATAGAGAATATAATAATACATAAATCTAAGATTGTAATAAAGATTGCAGATCGAATTAAGACGTAATCGAGAAATAAAACATAGCCCTTATTAGTGCTACCATTTTTAAACAAAAATAGAAAGATTTGTGCAGCCAGTACTTTAATAGATTAACTTTCCGTGTGCCAATTTTCCATTGGGCCATAGTCGGGCCAACTTTCTCGGAGTTGGGCTAACTTTGACAGCCAGGCATTGGCCAACATACCGAAATGATAACTATGGCCCAACTCTGTTTACCGACTATTGGCTACCATGTTTGGCCCAACCATGACTACTATAAGTCTGCCCAACGGCGAAATTATAACTTTGGCCCGACCATGTTAGCCGACTATTGGTACAATATCCATTACCAAAATCGGGCCAACTATGGCAATTACACGGAAAAAAAGAATCCATCAACTTTTATAGAACTAATCTAATAGTAGAGAATACGATGGGTAGTTTAATAAATATAATACAACCACTACACTGTTTATAATCGCACGCAATGAAAATTTTTATTCGCCTTGGGGTTCGAACCCTATGAGTTTCACATTCCTAATTCCTAACGCCTAAAGCCTCTTAGCTAACCTAGCTGGAAGTACTACAAAAAAATGTGAAATATAACCGACAGCTGTGCATGGCCGTCCGAAAATTTCTGTGAACCATTCTATAAAAAATATTGCTACGCTGATAATAATATATGTAATAGGATTTCAGATTTTTAAAATATTGCAAATTCTAAATGAATATTTTATGTGATTGAACAAGAGAACAAGAGAACTACAACAAGAACAAGAGAAAAACTTTCGTGAACAGCTCCTAGATAAGATGATGCACGGTATCTTCCACAGAAATGTGAAGGATCAGTCAATGTCTTGTGAGCTAACGTTTGC
>NC_046658.1:42696621-42734318 GCF_010883055.1 Belonocnema kinseyi
GACTGCCTATTTATTTTTGTAACCATATTCAGCAGAAACCCTTGATACAGGGACCCTCTATCCGCAACCCGAGGACGCGTTCGGTGGCTTTGTCATAGGCCCGTCGGTTTGATTCTAGAGGAATCAAAACCGAACCGAATATATATATATATATTAAGAAATTCATTAGGATTCAAAGGATTTCTACAAATTTTCGAAGATTTCAAGATATTTAACAGACTTTAAAGAATTCAAGAACATTATTTATATTTTAAAATTACTTTAAAATCATAAAAGTCATTTAAATTTTACCGAAATTCCTCAAAAACTACACGGAGAAAAATGGATGTTCAAATGTAGATGTTCCAAGGGTAAGATTGTAGTACCTAATAAGCAGATATTCATGCCAAACATTTAACATCTTTTTGAGATGTTAGGCGTAAAAATATTTTGATGTTAAACTGAAACATATTCAGATGTTAAAACTGTTCGAGCGCATGCGCATCTCGCATTGCAATTTCACGACTATATTTGAAAGCTATATATATTCGATATTAAAATTATGGAATATTACAATTTTGGAACATTTCCAAAGAATAAAAATTGAATGTCCTTTAATAAAATTGGATAACGACTTTTTTCTGTCTAAAGAAGAGAACAACGATCTTATGTTGTAGGTTTATTGACTTAACACATTTGACAATAGGTTTATAAATTTGAAATAAAATTTGAGTTTAAGTAACTTAAAATAGATAGAATATTTAATTCAGATTACAGATCATTCTTTCTCCGATTATTCATCTCCCGTCTTTATTTTTAATAAGAAATATTGAATATAACCTCAACTTGACCGAATGCATCATCTGGTCGACATTTTATACCCTTTATCTGTTTTTCGTTCGTGTACCAACATTAAAGTTTAATTTAAAATTCACATATAAGTTATCAATTAATTCCTTAAATGACCATAAATAAGTAAACTCCTCAAGTATTCACAGACGTAATTTGATATAACCATACATGTAATATCTCGGGTTTTTTAGTTGAACATTTTGAATGTCAGAAGGTAACATTTCACTTTTTAAGATCTGCAGATGCTAACTTTGAACATCTAGATTATTGTCCTATAGTTAAACATATAATATGTTAACCCTGAACATCTACATTTTACTTTTGAACATCCATTTTTCTCCGTGTTTTTCTAATTTTTATCTACCTTACCTTTATTCATTTACTTTTATTTCAAAAACAACAGTTTCTTCACGTAGTCATGATGATTATTATGAAATTCAAGGAATTTGGACGTGAAGCAGATTTCGATTCAATACAATTAAGATGTGTACACTTTCAAAATAAGAAACGCTCGTAATAGATGTACAAAGTTAAATATTAATTTTGAATCTATAATTTCCACATTATTTTTCATTTGATGTAAAATCTAAATATTTTGCGAAAAAAAATGTTCTATTTGTGATGATATATTTACGAAATAAAATTCGTTGATTTTTTCATTTGATTATTAACAATTATTTCGAAAATGCCGATCTGAAAATTTCGAATTGAAATCATTTTTGTAGAAAAAGGATCTACGTGAATTCTGAGTAAGCTTGAAATTACGGTTTAACCCTGTTAAATTATTAAATTTGAAAATTGCAAGCGTCTAGCGATCAGGAATACCTCGTAGAATACTATGGATCGGGAATGATATTTGTATCACATGACTAAACTCTGGAGTTGAGATTGGTTACTCAAGGGTCTACTCTCTAAACCACAGTAAGAATAAAGTGTGAATCTAACACTAATTTCAGAGTACCATATACCTGCAATAAAAATTAGTCTTGCTAGTGTAAATGCTACCATTTCACGAGGTATCGTTTCCCTCGAACTTGGGGTAAGAAACGTCACCTACTGTCAATTATTTTTACAGTTTTGCGGCAAAAAGCAATCGACGAGTTTCATACCCCAACTGCGAGCGAGATGGAACACCAACTTGAAATCACCTGTAACAAAATTGATCGCAGAGTTTTTACTGTGACTCCAAATTGAGTGTGACGGTGGACGAGAGAGGGGGAGAGGTGTAGGTACTCTCTTTTACTCCGACACAAAAACCTTTCTCTCGGAGGATCGTATTGATGCTCAAGTATAATGACGTTGGCACTCACTAGACACACGATCGACGCGGTGTACCTACCAATATACGATAATGAGACATCGAATTAAAAGGATCGCGCCTTTTCAACGTCACGAAACATAAGCTCATATAAGAGACGCTGATGCTCAACATTGCAGGCTTTTCACAAAATAACAATAGATTCACAGTCAAAAGTTCATCCCTCCATCCCTCCATCGCTCATACAGCTCATCTGTCTTCAACAATTTACTCGTATTATTCTTACAGCTACGGATTTGCGTCTACGAAGATTATCATCCTAGCATCTCCTATTATTTCATTTATAATCATTTTTCCTGTATTCATTTTTTAACTTTGAGTTTTTTACAAAAGCCGAATGGGAAAAAATATTAGCACGCAAAATACTGCTCTAATACATGAATGTCCCCTCTCGTTCAATATTGATACTCAATTTTGCTGCAACATGGGCAATTATGTTATCATTTAGTATTTGCAAATAAATACAAAAATATAAATTCATGTTTGTTTCTTAAACTGCTGCTAATAAATTGCTAACATACACTCTTAAAGATTTCTTTCAGAATTTTATGAAATTTGTGGTAGAAGTTTTTTGCAGTCACATGTTTCGCAAAATTACGAAACGGTTCGTAATTTTCAGTAGCGCTATGGGCAGCATCTTTCAGTTACATGTTTCGTAAAAATCCAAAAGTTGTTCGTGATTTTCAGAAACGGTAACGTAAAATTCCAAGAGAAATAAGTTGTTTTTCGGTTAATTATAATTTTAATACACATACATTGTTTATGCATTAAAATTGTAAATAACCGAAAAAATCGTATTACTCTTGAAACTTTACTTTGCCGTTACTGAAATCAACTGCGTTGTATATCTGGTCAAGAAGGGTCTCTTGACAGTTCTACCGACCCGTTCCTTATTTTGTCGCATGAACTTTCAATGCTCACTTCAATGTTCATGATGCCAGATGCATACGAATTCCTGACACGCGAGTCACTAACGATGAGGAAACCGGAGATTTTGCACTCAAAAGTTACTTCCGAATGGTACCGAAGGGGTCCGAGTCATACCGCGTATTTTCGTACTTTCACAAAGTATTTTTGTAATTTGCTCCTAAACTTCGTAACTTTACTTCTAATTGGTAAATTTATGAAAATGTTTTCGTAATGCCGCATTCAGTAACAAACATTTGGCAAACTCCGTTACTTTTGCGTCTGAAATGTTTCGTAAATTACCGAACATTTTTAACAGTGTAGGCATTGTTGATCGGGAGACGACATTCATAGATTGCAGAAACATTGCTAAAATATTTCACAGCAATGTTGCCAAAATTGGCATGTAACAATACAGCAATTATTATAATAATCTTCAAATTAATTCGTTCATTTCATTTTTCCACATTGAAGCTCCTGTTATTCCGCTCACTTTTCTCGGCGTGGAAAAATCTTCCGCCGCTGGCTCGGCCCAGACCAAACTGTCTGGTTTCCAGTTTCGATGTTGGCCACAAGGTATGGCCTGGGCCTGGCCAAAACTGTAACGAATTTTTAGCTAGCCCTAGAACAGACCGTCTGGTTAGCCGCTAGTTATGGGCTGGTCAGCCAGGTCGGTCTCTGGCTGGATTCTCTTTATTTTTTCAATGACTTGGAAAAAAATAATTTTCCACTATAAGTGCATTTATCTGATCAGCACAAATCCTGGACCAGAACAGACTGTCAAGATGATGGGGAAAAAGTCTTGTTTTTATAGTGTTAATTTCTTATTTCAGATCATTTTGGACACCCTGTAACTTTTTCGAAATATGTCTAAAAAAAATTTGCTGATCGAACCAAGGACTTGTTTTTGTCTTGGATAGCTGATAAGCGCCAGTTTTGGGTCAGACAAGACCTTCCAGACAGAATATAGAACTTATTTTTCTTGGCTTGCTGATCAGCACCAGTCCTGGGCCAAACAAGACCTTCCAGGCTAAACTTACACTTTTATTGTTCTTGGATAGTCGAGCAGCGTCAGTGTTGGGCCAGACCAGACCTTCGAGACTCGACGTTCTACTTAAAGTCAGACATGGGCAAGACTAGCGCTAGAACTGGGTCAGATGATGTCCCCAGACTGCCATAACATTTTTCCACACGGGTCGCGTCTTTTTCTGGCCTGTTAATGACACAGTTTATTATTGTATATGCATGCAAAAATACATAGATAATCTAGACATTTGTGACCTGTGACCTGTAAAAATGACAGAAAAAATGTTTTGTATACGAATAATATTTTTTATTCAAAAAATCTACACTTGTAATTAAAATTTTTACAGTAATCTTGACTAATCGGCAACAACCCAGGTGAAATGACAGTAGTGTGCCGGAGTTCACCACCGTCGCAGTACTGGCCCAGTACTGCCCATCAGTACAGACAGCCGGTGGTTCATCCAGTACAGGGAGAACGTTGGCTGCACGACCGGGCGGCATTATGCCAGTAGTATAAAATAGACTTAAAAAAAACACGTCTATAAATGTTGTGAAAACATTTTTTTCTATTACTTTTTTTAAGGAAAATATTCTAAGATCCACCTTCATGAAATATTCCAGTTAGAAGTTCGTGTATTTTACATTTACATAACATCGTTTAATAATAAATAATTAGAAAAAGAGAACTCAAAATTTAGTACTTTAACTTTTCTGAACTATAGCTTATGAGGATGGCTTTTTCACCAAGTTTTAACTTGTCGGTTTAGCGCAGTGGTTAGCTCTTCCGACTGCTAGGCGATAGATTTAGGTGCAGATATGTGGGTTCGATCCCCCTTAGCGTTAGAAATTTTATTTGCAATATAATGTTTAGAAATGTAATATATGTATTCATTCTAAGTGGTACCATTAACATGTATTGACAAAATACTCGCAGTCAATTATTATTTATTTTTCAAATACCTTTTTTGTTATACCTTTAGATTACAGAAATAGTGGATGTTAAAATTAAACAAATAGTTTGAAAATTAGATTTTTGTAATTATAAATAATATTCGGACGATATGCAGTCGTATGATGATGAATGGATAGTCTTTAAAACAATTAAATAATTTTTTATCATTTTTAAAATTAACTCTGGCATTTTCGTACGCCAGCGGTTTGCCAGGACTGTCCCAGTACTGGCAGTCAGTCCTACGCCAGTACCTCCAAGCATTACAAGCCAGTACTGTCACTGTACTGAACCAGTACAGCCAGCCAGTACAGGTACTCCGGCAGGCTGTACTGGGCCAGTACTGGGCTGGTGGTGTATTTCTACCTGGGAAGCTCATTACACGTGTTTTTCTACCTATGATATCATTAATTATAATTTGCGTGTCTGCTGGACTCATAAGGCGTTAAGTAATTAGTGCAAATATGCAATAATAATAGAAGTGATAATATTTGTAATTATAATAGTAAGAATAATACTAGTAATAATAACAGTAAGTAAGATACAATATTCCTGATCTTACTATTCCGTGTCACTTTTAGCGAAGTCTTTATTAATTAAATATTTTACTCATTGAAAAAACTTTATTTTTTGAATAAAAAATTAAGTTTTTATTTTAAAAATATAATGAGTAAACTGACCAATTATTTTTATATTTACAACAATTTAATAATTTTTTATATAAGCAAATAATATGATTAAAAATACAAATCGAAGTTTGATTCGCTTAAGTTAAATGACAAAAAAGGGACGTATTCCATAAAAAATTGTCGTTTTAAAACCAAATTTTTTTATAAAAAAAAATAACTTTTTGCTAAAAATTACATTTGTATCATTTATCCATATCATCAGAAATCATTCATTTATTATTTGCTTTAAAACTTAGTAATCAAATTATTATAACAATTCCCTTTGCCTAAGAATTTAGGCAAATCTTTATACTTTGAAATACACCTAACGGTTATATTTATTTTCACAATAATGACTAATAGTCTTGGGTTGAAATAATGTTTATTTGTAACCAAATTTTAAATCAAAATATAAACTTCTTATATTCATATCCCCTACTACCTCCTTTATTATAGAACATTTATATTATAATGTAATATTTATGTCTACACACAGTCGTGTTTTATATATAATTTCCTATTTCTTATATATTTCAATTATTTGAAAAAAAATTTATAATTTCAAAATAAAATAAAATACTAAACAAATTTATTTTTAATTTAAATGTAAACAATTATTAATTTAAATTTAACTTGCCTGATTCCAAGGAAAACCGATCCCACATTCCCTATATTTTTATAATTTCAAACATTGACATAGTTTTGTTTTAAATAAACAAACAATAAACAATTGTAAGCCTTGTTACATTTATTATTTGGGTCATTAAAAAAATGTATGCACTTGTTCAAGTCTCCCCCAACCTTGGTCAAGTCTCTCTGAAGTGATAAGACTGGGCCAAGCAAAAGCGATTGCAAAAAAACTTACATAACTTTAAAAAAATGAATGCAAAATTCTGCGAAAATCCAAGAATATGCAAAAGAGTTTTGCACACTATATTTCAGTGTTGTTTGTTGAATTGAATTTTCAGGCCTTGGAACTAAAGTTGTTTAGCCTCAAAACTTTAAATTCGCCAATATTTGTTTTAAAGTTTCTTAATTTTTAAACGCTCAATTAGGAATGTTGCAAATTTTTGTATCATATTTTTTATGTTATTGTTGTTAAACAAGTAAAACTTATTGGTAATATACATCTCTTAGCTCGTTTCTTATTAGAAGTATTGCATTTTTACGACCATTAAATTTGAACCAAAAGAGTTAAAGAATCGTTGTCCTTAAAATTAAAAAATTTCAAACCCTTATAATCTAGAGAATACTATTAAAATTTCTTAAATGTTATGAAATTTTTTTATACTACCCAAAATCTTATAAAATCACTTGAAATGATAATAATCCGCTGAAGTACAAAAAGACCCTCGGAAAAAGTCGAGGAATTCTTTGAAATCTGAGGATATTTTCTGGAATATTGAAAACCGTATTAAAATATCATGAGACCTTTTAAAATTCCTTAAAATCATTGAATATCTCGGAAACATCATAAAATCCCTTAGCACTGTTTTAAATACCCTCAAACATAATATATATTAGGTCTCATAAAATCCTTTTAAATATTCTGAAATTTTAAGTCATTTTTTTAAATCGCATGAAACTTTTTTGAATTTCTTGAAATTCTTAAAATCCTTATAAATGCCTTCAAATTTTTTGAATCTCCTGAAAACTTCTTGCAATCTTATGAAAATCATAAAATATTGCAAATCCTTTATAACCTTTTGAAAAACCTTCACATTTTTTTATCATCTTGAACATTTCTTGGAATAGTTTGACATACCCTTAAATCCCTTTAAATCACTTTTGTGCGTAGGATTTTTTAAATTAAAGGTAAAACCATAGACAACTGTAATTCCGTAATTATTAATTCTCTTCTGTGAAAGCTTTTTTGACTTTACAGAACACTTTCTCAACATGTGTCTAGCGCTTTTATAAAAATATGTCCAAAACGTGAACTTTTCTATTTAATGTTGAATTTTATGGTATTACATGCATATATTACATTAATTTATGTACCTCGGTCTGAGCTTGCTCATTATTACAATTCATAATATGCATTGATGTTGTAACATATATATTTTCATTGTCTTGTTTTTATAATTTAATAAAGTGCGCGCCCTATCAAAGAATGGGCGAAAGCAAATTTGTAGCTCTAATTTAGACGAACAATATTGTTAATTGACATTTAATTGTACATTACCGTCGGAAATTATCTAACATTCTATATGGATGGTAACAGGGCGCGGATTAAAGATTAGAGCAAAATATGCTTTTATTAGTGAAAAACACAAGGCTACCCGATGAGAGGAGTCAAGCGGGGCGGAACTTAAGGTCCGTCATGCTTTACGACGATAAAGTCAGCCAGGTATCTCGAGGATAACGTTACTTACTAGTTGGTTCCCGAGTTGGTGTGCACATAAGCTTTGCACGGCTTTGACCCTTCAAAAAAAAAACGTGAATACAGTTTTATTCCTCAATCTCTCAAGTCCGACAAATTAAACAAAAATATATGGGCACCAGGTCAATATCCTTCTCGCTGAATTTGAATTAGTTAAAATTTAAATACTTAAATCGGCAGGCTCAATTTTGACTGAAAAATTTAATTACTTTCAAGGTTTTGACTAATGCATTAGTCAACGGGCCACTGTTTGTACCTTGCCAATTGAATTAATCAAAAAATGACTAATTTTTATTAGTCATTTCTGAGAACTACCAATTCATTAGTGAATTTCTCAACCACTGTTAAGTCGTTGACGTATAAAAAGAGAAGATTATTTTGTTACTTAGACTTTCAAGAATAGGAGAGAGATTGGATTTCAAAGAAAACACTGGCTATCACGGAAATTCACGAGAAGTACCCCGGACTTTTCGATTAAAACGGAGAAATAGTGGGCTTATAATAAATACAGTGAAACTCAGGCGAGCAGTCAAGCGTGAATAAACAAAAGCGGAGCGGGCTACAATGAGTTAAATCACACTCAAGGTCAGCCCCAAAATCGGCGGTATAAAAGAATTTCACTGCATATATGAGAAACTCATTTCAGTTTTTTATATTGCAACAGGGATTGCAGTGGTTACCCAGCTCAATTTTAGGGAAAATAGGGTATTTTCGCTTTTAAAAAAGGGCCTTTAGTTTGTACATTTGTTGTTTAATTAATAGTTCTGTTCTTTGCTGCGATGAGTGCCACGTATTAAAAAAAAATCTCATCATGCGATTTAAAAAACGATTTAAAGTGATGTCCTAGAAATAAATATTTGCGTTATGGACATGCGCGTCTCTCCGAAAGTGTCTCATTGTTGACTAATCAATTAGTAAATTTTGACTAACTAATTGGTAGATTTTTGACAAACGAATTAGTAGTTTCGCCACGGTCCGCCATGGCGAGCGGTGGCGCGGCACGTCTAGCGTTTGACTAATTGAATTGTTTAGACGGAAGTAACCAATTCAATTAGTTATTTTTGACCAATTATTAGTTACTGAGTTCTTGCTTCTACAATTAGTCAAATTTGACTGCTAATTAGTTAAACTTTTTAACTAATTCATATTTAGAGAGTTCTTAATTATGCACAAATAGTAAAAGTATAAACAACATTTAATATTACATATATCGAATACATGCCATATTCCATTAGCAAAACATAGATTCAATATTCGCATACTGATTGCAATTTATCATTATTTTAAGAATACGCCTATGTTAGAATTGAGTAAAAACATGTGTCTATATTTAGGAGTAAGCAATCACTGTAATTCTATTGACTAAACATTCTTGAAAACGACGGTAGTAAAACTGATTTTTTTCTCGTGCAGTAAAAATAGCTTCCTCTATAGTTGTGGCTTTGGCTCAAAATGACGTTTATTGTATATTTGCGTCCGTCAGCGTTGAAAATATTGATAGACGCGCAAGTATCCTAGAAGACGAATGTCTTGGTCGCTAATATTTGACGTTAAGGACGTTGGACACAAATCTTATGCAATAAATGTCGGCATAAACGTATGCTGTGAGACCGTGAATGCGTGACTCGGATATGCAGGTATATAAAGGGCCTTATAGTTATATAGTATATACTCCTACGTATTATATCTTGCCCTCATACAGCAGGTGCAATTGGACCGCAACTTTACCTACGTATGAGACTGACTATGCCCTATGCCGTGATTTTTATTCACTTTAATTCAATTTTATGAAAACGCAATATCAGAAAATAGTTATTACTCAAGCTTTCAGTTGCATACGGAACATGCACCTGTTATATATTGTCAATAATTTTATTTATAAGTATGCACAAAAATACAATCCAGTTGCAAAAATTACATAAATTATTTCAGTAAACAGTAGTTATTATAATATACTAGCGCAGTTGAACGAAAATTGTCGAAATTTGGTACAAAATGTCAAAAATTCATGCAACTTATTTGCTTATATTTATTCCTTGTGACCTAAAAAAAGTTTTCAGATGCGATGCTAATTCAAAAAAAAAATCTAAAATGAACAGGCATAATTTGTATGCTGAAAATTTGGTATTTTTTTAAATAATGAAATAAATTAACAATATTCGGAGAAACGTCCACAAAATTACCACTGTTTCTTTCGAAAAGTAGTAGCAAGTGTTTCATTTTATTATTCGATATATTGCACTATAATATTTTCGAAAAAATTTATTCTGCACTCACCAAATTTCGGTGAACCTAAAACACGATCTTTTAAAATGAATCAAAAACCGGTGAAAAAATAAAAAAATATAAAATGTAAACCGGTCGTCACGAGGCGAGGGGTTAATCAACGAATGGTGAACGTATACACCAGATTTCAAGATTTTAAGGTTCAGAAAGGATCACATGGGATTTGAAAATAATTTCTAGGTGTATCACAAAGATTTTCAAGACATTTTCACGAGATATTGAAAAACAATTCGAAGATTTAAAAAGAATTCAAAGAATTTGAAGGCATTGCAAAGAATTTCAAGGGATTTCAAGACTTACGTTTTTCTAAAAGATTTCGAAAGGTTTCAGGGCATTTCAAAGGTATTCAAAAGAATTTGAGTAATTAAAAAATATTTTAGGGTTTTCGAAGGATTTCACGTGATTTTGTGGGGGTGCAGTCTAGGTACTCTAGGTTGTCCCAAAAACGTACTGGACTTTTAGAAATTATTTGAATGCCCTTATTCCCTAAATTTATTTGACGCAAATCGAAAACTGCCTGTAAATTGCATCCCATAAGTTTGTTTCATGGGATCCCCGAAAATACCCATAAGTGATAAATTACGGTTTGTGACTTTTTAGAAATAATTCTTTTTTATAGTTGTTTTTAGTAAACAATTGTTTATAATAATAAAATATTATATTCTACTGACAATCGGATGCGTAAAAAATGTTCAAACAATTTATTATTGTGTATAGCAATTTTCTCAGGGAATAGAGGCAGATACTAGCGGTTTTTCCTGAGTTTTAAAACTTGTTTTCAACTGTTCAGTTAGAGAGAGATAATAATTATTCAAAGGAAACAAATATAGTTCTTTAAATAATTTACTATTTTTTGGAAAAATATTTTCTCAGGTTAATGTTGAAAAAAGTGCGTTATTATTTTCCACAAAAAAAGAAATGATAATGGAAAAAGATTATTTAGCTTTTGCTTGAAAAAAGGCTTATTTATTAAAAAATACTTTTTTTAAGCACAAAAAGATCCTCATGTACACCTGATGTAGATGAGATAGTCACAGTATAATTGGCTTCGTTGTTACGGGACCAAAAAAAAGAAACAAACGCGAATCAAGATAGATAATTTACAGCAACCGATGTTCGCATAGATTTTCAGAAATCTGTGAAATCTTATTAATAATTTGAGCCAGTAAAACTTCAAATATCTTAACGGCTTCCCTAGATATGATAAAAATTTCCAAGCGTATTTGCGTTTAGTTTCAGTCGGTGATCACCGCTGTCGACCAAACTCGACACAAACATGCTTTACTCCAAAAGGTATGCCAACAGAGCGTGTGTCTCCTCGGATTTAACGAAATATTTTTTTTAACTTATAAAATGGTTTAAAATAGATTCTTGTACAATGTGCATGCGTAAATAATGAATATTCTATTATTAGTGTAAGTTATGTTATTTCTTATCTTGCAGTAAACTCAGAGGTTAGTTCACTATTTTTAGCAAATATAATTAAATAAATATTATTCTCAAACTCAATCAGATGTAATATATTTGTAATATTCTTTTCGTGCCTTTAAAATCAGTGAATGATATACGCATCGATCATTGAACCATACTCAAAAGAAGGAAGTTTTCAGTGAATTATCCGCACTATTGTGTATGTTCTTATGATTGGTGTTTTTTTTTTCTTCGTTTCTAGGCATTCACTTTCTACAAATATTGAATTTTCAGTATCTATTTAATTTGTTTTGGAATTCAAAACCTGAAAAATCAATCACCTCCACCCCAGAATGAATTTGACAAAGTCGTGAAATAAAACAACTGTACATATGCACGCAATATTGAAGTTATGACTTTTTGACGTAAACTTCCTCTTTTATTTATAAAAAAACCCATAGTTATATAAAATGACGTTCTCGTTATTATCTAAAGTAATTAAATTTACATAGTTCTTAAAATTAAATTTTTTAAACGAGTGTTAGCATATTTTCGTTTGGTTTCTCCGTAATGGAAACCTTTTCATCTGAACATGTCAAAATGATGATATTATAGTGAAGTTTATTTATTATTTGTTTATAACTAAAAAACCACCTACCATTAATCTAGCGAATAAAGTTAAAACAATAATACATTGTTCAAATAAATACTATTTTTGTTAACTTTAATCAATTATTTCCTCGCTCTGGCTAACAAGTTGCAAACAAGTGGAGAAATTCAGAAAAGTCCGCGATTTTCTACCCCTATTCTAACAAAAAATTGCTATAAAGAAAAAATGTTTAAACATTTTTTTACATCTAATTATCAGTAGGAAGTGATAAGTTACATATTAAATACAATTTTACTAAAACAAACCCAAAAAAAAGGATTCGCGCCAGAAACTTGCCAAACCCAATTTTCACTTATGGGGATTATTTGGGACCCTATATAAGACAGATTAATGTATATGGAATTTAAAAAGGAATTTTATAATTTTATCCTATGGCTTATTTTAATGAGAATTTTTTAGGGACAACCTGATATGCCTTATATTGAGGATTCTATTCAAAATTTACAAAAACTTATTTTTGGTATGGGAAATACCTGTTAAACACTATGGTATTTGAGAAACCTTTCATATAAATTTTTTTAAAAGAAAATAATACTTTTTTATTTAAACAAATTTGGGGGAGGAGAAGAGCATGTAAATTAAAATAAAATTGAGCCACCCTAGAGTACTTTGTACAAAACTGATTTCAAACATTTTCGCAACAATGAGCTCTTATCAAAAAGAAGTATTAGTAAGTATTGAATCCAGTACTTTTGTCGCAAAAAAGTATTAGATTTCAAGTTTTTATTGACGAAATGTATCAGATCCAATAAATACCAATACTTTTTTTGCATAAAGGAGAAACTCTCCATTAGAATCAAATACCCAGGCGAAAATATTATGTATAGTTTTATACATTAGTGTGAAGTATTATATAAAATATTATATTGTTATATACAGTTTTTTGTATAAAACAAATGAATATTATATATAATAATTCACACTATATAATAAACTATATATAATTTTTCCGCCTGGGTAGAAAAAGCAGATTATTCTAATTGAAATCGTTTGTCCAAACAGGGCATTAGTAGTGTTTTGACCCAAATTAAACTTAATACATAAGCAAAAAAGAACCTATTACAGGTCCTCTATTGAATTCGGAGATAAAAATATGCCAATAATCTCTAATTAATCTTGAAACCCAAGTGCGAATTACCGGATCTGAATATACGGCCCAGTATTGTTCCAATTTTGGCAGCCAAAGGTCAGATAAGTTATTGGGCCAATGTCGGAATTATCATCGGCCCAGTGTTGAGCCAGTGCTGACAGCCTATATTGGCTATTTATATTTGCCGATCCTCCACCGATGCTTGGACCAGTATCGGCACTTTATTGCGCCAAGTCTCACTTTTAGTACGGGGAACCATGTTTCACGAGGCGTTTTATTTCTAATATAATGTTCAAAATGTGATATATGTATTAAATCTATTCAGAACCATTATTATTCATATTCAAAGTACTCGCAATCAATTGAAATTAATTTTTTAAATACCTTTTATGTCATATCCTTAGACCTTAGACTATAGCAGTATTGGTTCCCCGTGTTGGGTCGACAACGGCAGCCAAGACTTGGCTGCAAAGTCAAGGCCATAGTTATCAATCCGGCAATGGCGCGACGTTGGCAGCTAGGTTTGGTCCAATACTGGTACCCTGTGTTGGGCCGGCAATGACAGCCAAACCTTGGCTGACAAGTGCAGGTCATAGTTATCATTCCGTCATTGGCGCGATGATGGCAGCCAAGCTTCGGCAATATTTTTGCCGACTATGGGCCAATGCTGGGCCGTATGTGACTTCGCACTTGGGAACTTATTACAACGTATGTTGTATGATGATTGTAGGTGAGATATATATTTTTTGTTTTTAAATTTCCATAGCTATTCATGACCTGTATCTCATTATCGACGACGACGTGAGAAAAGGAATTTTAGTAGAAAAATTGTTTAGATCCCTTTTCCTCTGAAAGAAATGTTTTTCTTGATTTCATTGCAAATCAGCCAAATCAGTAAAACGTGATATATAAGAGTTTATTAGCCTTATTTGAAAATAAGTTTGTGATTATTAATTCAAATTTACAAGGTTTTAGTAGTAGGACCTTTTTTTGTGAAAAGGTTTCAATTATCTAAAATATTGTAAAGATCACACGAAACAAAATGGACCCACTTTAAATAAATGAGTTTTTCATAAATTGACAGAAAAATATTTAAAATGTGGAAAACAGTGAATGAAACTACGAAAGTTGAAGAATAATCTACAAATTGAAAAGAAGTGCACTTGTAGAATCACGGAGGTTTCTCTAAGATTGTTATAAAGGTAACCAGCGTTCCAAAGAATGACTACCCTAATATTTTTCGAATACGTACGAGGGGAACGTGCTCCGCTACCTTCCGACTTCCTCTTGAAGACGTTTATGGAAATAACACAGCTTAACACATGCGTCAAAGTAATTCTTGCGTATCTTTGTAGAAGTCTTAGGTGCCTATTTTTTGCGCTTACTACTACACTACACGCAGAGAAAAGTAGTAGTACCAGCACAATAGTATCGTTAAAACAGGTCAAAACAGGTTCTAATTAGCAGTGTAGCAGTTGGGTAAATTGAGAAACACGTAAGCGAGCTTTTTACTCAGCTGTCGGCAAGGAAGAGCGTTACAATTTAAAAAATTTCCTCCTGTCAGCAAAGAAACTCTCTGCTTCGCTTTTAAATTCACTTAAGTCTATAAGTTTCATCCCGTCACCGCGAATGGACACGACGATGATAAAGTAGGCTGTTTTCGATAAAAACGGAAACAGGCGGTCAATTATCCTGAGAAAAATAAGCATCGATAGGAATTGTTGCGAAAATTATTAACAGCGAAATGAAGCGGTTTGTCTTCGCGTTCAAATTGTTGCTGATCTTACTTGTTTCACTTGCTATTTTTTACATTTTTAGAGGGTTTTATCATTTATCAGGAATTTTCAATGGATTTATGTGTATATAGCAAGAGAACGTCCAATAATTACGTAAGGATAATTTTTAACCTTTTAGACCCCCCCTATTCTAAGGATTTGTGACATTTGTATCATCCTTCCTCTCACTCTTCTTAAGTAAGGCTTTATATTTTTTACTCAATATCTCGCAAATATATCAATTATTTTTGCCGTAAACCAGATTTTAAGACATTTCAAGGTATAATAATGTTTTAAATCAAAATAACTTCTTTTTTTTTGTTAAAAAATGAAACCAAAAGTGCAGTCGAATCTTCGAAATTCGTATTATTCGAATATTCGAATAGATCAAATTTAAAAGATTCGACCTGACTTTCGGATTCAAATTTTTTACCAAAAAAGGTATTCACTTTGATTTAAAATATTTAATATGAAAGAAATCAAATCGGTTTGATGCACATTTCATTTTTTTTGTCTCGAAAAAACAGATTTTCCACGCGTGTCTAAATTCATATTAAAAATTCGAGTAATCGTCTGCACACCTCTCATTTTAAAGGATTTCATGTAATATAGAAGTATTTTCAAAACATTTCAAAAAATTTTAACGGATTTTGGGGGAATAAAAGGGATTTCGATGATTTCAAGGGATTTAAAAGGATTTAAAAAGATTTCAAAATATTCCAAAATACATCCATATATTCTAGAGTATTTCGTAAGATTTAAAAAGATTTAACAAAACTTAAAAGTATTTCCGAATATTAACCGAATAAATATATCCAAACGACGCCATACATTTTTCGTATGTATACATATAAGTAAGAACGACATTTACTATATATAAATTATACAAACTAGACGCTAATAAAAAGGATGGTTCAAATGAGATTTGCTCTTCGCTGATCCTTCTGTCACATCTAATTTTTAATAAGTTAATTGCAGAGGGTCACTTCCCTGGGGAACGGAAAAGGGGCCAAAATCTCTCGTCGGCAGGAGGGCCATTCCTTCATCGTCCATGTGTATTTGTGTAAGGTTTCATTTCCAGTAACTTTTATCATGATATCGTATCACCAACTAAAAAACGCATTAGTATCTAGGTTCTTAACTGCTGACCTCTTTTTTGCTCGGAATTGTCAACAATAATAATATAAAGTGTCCTACGATTTTATCTGAAATTAAGTTTATTGCACCAACTAGGGAGCGTCCATATATTATGTAACGCAAAAATCGAGATTTCTAGACCCCCTCACCTTCTTTGTAACCGGACCCTAACAATTAGCTGACCCCCCCCCCCTCCCATTGCCGTTACGTAAAATTTCAATATTTGAAAACTCAAATAATTTCAGTAAAATTAGTTCCTTTTTTATTTGTTGGGTTATTTGAATAACAAAAATTATTAATTATAATTCACAATTGGTTCACAACAGTTTTCCGCATACTCATGATTTTTTTCAAATTTTTCCCATTACCCCTTGTATAACAAATAATGCTCTAAATTTGACTGTTCTTACAATGAAAGAAATAATTCGACGATACCCACATAATTCTGGTTATTCCAACCATAATGTATCGCTCGCTCAGCTGCAGCGATACGGTTTGCGTATTTTACCCATACCATAATTATTGAAGAAATATTACTGCTTCAGTCATATGTTCTAATAGATATTTCTAAATATAAGATGGCTGCGTCATACAGAATTTGGTTGGGGCAAATCAACCAAATGCATGGCTCAAGCTGCACATCCCATAATCTCGTTGAAAATTATTTTTTAAAGATACACGAAAAAAAATCGTCTTTGTATTACATTGCGTCGAACTATTCAACGAAATGTGTTACAAAGTTCTATACAATTTAAAGGCCGGGTTGACGTAACCTCGATTGAAAGGTAGTGTATACGAAAAACGTAAAATAGTTCTATAAAATCTAAACTTGTAGCTAAAATACAGTCTATATCGAAGAAGTTTTGAAACCAATTTTTCGCCGAAAAAAATTTAATCTTTTGCATTATTACTTTATACTTTAATATTTGATCATATGTTCGAGTACACAATTATTTTGTATTACACAATCACTACACTATTTATAATCGTACACTATGAAAATTTTTAGTAGCTTCGAGTATAAAGAAAAAAATATGAAATATTTCGTACAGCTGTGCAGGACCGTCTACAAATTTTTGTAAACCATTCTATAACAAATGTTGCGAAGCTTATAATAATATATTTATAATATAATAATTTTAGAAATATTACAAATTATTATTGAATATTTTATGTAATTAAAGAAGATTTTAAATAAATTCACAAATATTTCAAGATATTTTAAAAGATTGTAGAGAAATCAATATATATTTTAAGAAATTTAATCGATTTAAAATGATTTCTAAAAATTTACGAAGATCTCAAAAGATTTTACAGACTTTAAAGAATTCAAGAACATTATTTATACGTTAAAATTACTTTAAAATCTTAAACTCATTTAAATTCTACTGAAATTCCTTAAAAATTCTTC
Source organism: Belonocnema kinseyi (assembly GCF_010883055.1). Lineage (NCBI taxonomy): Eukaryota > Metazoa > Arthropoda > Insecta > Hymenoptera > Cynipidae > Belonocnema > Belonocnema kinseyi. The sequence goes on from NC_046658.1 coordinate 42,714,482, forward strand.
AAAATTACTTAAAATCTCTTAATACTTTAAAATATCTTGAACTCTTTAAAATATTATGAAATCTTTTGAAATTTTTTGAAATTCAATAATAAACTTTAAAAAATATTTAATCAAAGTAGTCCTGAAAAATACTGACCTATTGTATACATAAAATTTAAATATTATTCTCAAGATACAAAAATGAAAGGCAAATAAATGTTAAATACATAATTTATTTAGAAATTGTTTAATAGAATATTTAATAAATCTTAATCTTGTACAAATTTTGGAGTTAGGTATTCAAAAGCTTTTTCACTAACCTCATTTGGGGCCATCAATATACCACGTGGACACTTTAGGTGAGAGGGGAAGTATGGCAAAATTCCACGCTTGGCCACGAGGGGGACGGGGGGGTCGGGCTATAATTTTGCAACAATTTATCGTTAAACTGATCAAAAATTCGAGTGAAAAAACGTAAATTTACTACTCTTGAAACCCACGGGGGATAATTGTTTGAATGCTAAGAAATAACAATAAGTTTAACTGGCAGCTTCTCGGTGGTGCCAAAGTTGACTGACAAACTGTCAAACATGTCAAAAATTCGAGTGAGAAAACGTCAATTTAGTACTCTTGAAATTCATTGGCAATGATTATTTAAATTCTAAGAACAGTGGTGCCAAAGTTGACTGGCAGGCTGTCAAACATACCAAAAATTCGACTGAAGAAACGTAATTTTAATACTCTTGACACCCATTGAGGATGATTTTTTAGGTGCAAAGAACTAACAAAAATTTTGACTGGCAGCTCCTGAGTAGTGCCAAACTTGACTGGCAGGCTGTCAAACATATAAAAAAATGACAGGATGACAATTAGAACCTTCATTTTAGTACTCTTGAAACCCATATGGGATGATTGTTTCGGTGCAAACAACGTCATTTTAGTACTCTTGAAACCCATTGGGAATGATTGTTTGAATGCTGAAAACTAACAAAAAATTTGACTGGCAGCTTCTCGGTGGTGCTAAAGTTGACTGGCAGACTGTCATGCATATAAAAAATGACAGGATGAAAATTAGAACAGTCATTTTAATACTTCTGAAACGTATTGGGGATGATTTTTTTGGTGCTAAAAAGTAAGATCATAATTGATTGACTGTTCCTCAGTGGTGCCAAATTTGACTGGAAGACTGTCTAGCATGTCGAAAATTCTAGTGGAAAAAACGTTATTTTAGGACTTTTTAAACCCATTGAGGATGATTGTTTTGGTGCAAACAACTAACAAAGAATTTGACTAGCAGCTCCTGATTAGTTCCAAAGTTGACTGACATTTTAATCAGCAACCGAATGTAAGTTTTGTCCTTTTCATTACCTAAAATTTTCATCTATAGGATATTTCTCTAAAACTCATATGTATATGAAAAAAAGAAACTACAAAAATCTCACTTTTTAAGTAAATTCACAGCTCGCAACAATGGCTTTCAACAGTACTAAGATAACGTTTCTTCAGTCGAATTTTTGGCATGTTTGAGAGCCTGCCAGTCAACTTTGGCACAATTTAGGAACTGCCAATCGAACTCCTTGGTAGTTCTTTGCACCTAAAAAATCATCTCCAATGGCTTTCAAGAGTACTAGAATGACGTTTTTTCACTCGAATTTTTGACATTTTCGACAGACTGCCAGTCAACTTCAGCAGCACTCAGGAGCAGCCATTCAAAGTTTTCGTTAGGTTTTAGCATCCAAACAATCATTCCCAGTGGGTTTGAAGAGTACTAAAATGTCGTTTTGTCACTCGAACTTTCGACGATTTAGCAATAAATTGCTGCAAAATGCACCAACAGCTGTTAGGCAGTCGACGAATTTCAAACTGTTGACCATGAAAACAAAAGAATATGAAATTTTAATGAGTACTAAAAGGACGTCCATGGAAATGTCGCGAGCCCCCCGGACATTTTGAAGATTAATAATGTCTATATTTTCATAAAATATGTCCACGTGGACAAAGTAAAAGTCTGAAGACGGCGACTAATGTCGAGTCGACGCGCACCTCACCGTCTCATCAATCTCGCATAACATGTACGGTACAATAACATCGATTAGTATGGCTGAATTAGGCAAACAGCCGGATGCCCAATGCAACACTTAAACGCGGTGTTCTTTCAAATAGATAGTTGATAAGAGTATACGTTCAATACAGCCATGACAGCGAGGCATAAAACTCTTGTATCTACACTATAATATTTTGATATTTTAATCATATATCTAATGCTACACTTTTCCCAACTATCATTTCAGTCAAACAAACTAGCCTGGTCATATTAGGCTTGGTGATTTTCTTATACGCAGGTAATAAATCTCAAATTCGTATGGCTGAGACAGCACAATTTTCTTTCTAATTTAGTTAGAAATTCTCGAGAAAACTCGGATTGCCATTGGCCTCAAACTATTCCTTTCAGTGTAAATGTACCCGAAAATCTTTACTCTTTTTTTTTAATTTTTCAACCTGCAAAGCACAACATTTTTTTACATAAACGCCTTCAAACTCATCTATGTAGAACACTTTTAGCTTTCATATGGCTATTTTAGAGGATGAAGCTATAGGGCACCGCAACTGCGATGTAGGGCATGATACGTTATAGGAAACTCTATTGAGAAATTCTGTGTCACTGAGGTTAACACTGATAGAAATAGTATCATTGATTTAACCATATGATCGTTGGTTAGATAATTATGAGTACATTCATAATATAATACGTGTACTGCAATCATAAAGACTAGGAAATTCACTTACTGAAATATTTTAAATACAATTTATTCATATTTTTGGTACAAAAATGCAATATATGTATTGCAATTATATGAAATGTGTAATTCTATTAAAAATTTGCCTAAGCGAGCTAGCTTTAAAATGTTGTCGTTTAGCAATACACTTTGTATGAGTGATTTACCCGACTCACTTTGTTTAGTTCACCACAGGGGCATTTCGCTCGCGCCTGCGCGTCCGTCTTCATAAGCAACAAGAATCGAATGGCCAATTCATTTCTATCAGTGCAGATATATTTAAGAACTTGAAAAACGGTAAGGCTGACTGTATAAACAGTATTAAGGCTACAATTCTTAAAAAACGTGTCTAGTACATACCTCAAAGACTGTGCGAACTGATGAATTTGTGTATCGAGAGGGGAGAAGTCCCAGAAAACTGGAAAAATTCGATTATCCTACTAATATACAAAAGAAAAGGAGATACAAGCAACTGCAATAATTACAAAGACATCAACTTATTAATGACGTATGGATCTCGAAACAGTACTCTGACAAAAATGGATGCTTAAACGTAACATCTATAGATGTTCAGGGTTAACATATTTTATATATAACTATAGGACAGCAATCTAGATGTTTAAATTTAGCAGCTACATATATTAAAAAGTGAGATGTTACTCCATAACATCAAAAATGTTTAACTGAAATATCCGAGATATTACCTGTATGGTTGTCAAATAACGGTTTTATATATTTGTAGAGTTTCCTTGATTCTGCTCATTTAATAAATTGATTGGTAACTTATTTTTGAATTTAATATTTAACTTTAATACTCGTACATGAACGAAAAACTAATAAAGGATATGAAATGTCAATCAGATAATACCGATGATACACATTCAGTCAAGTTGAGATTATATTTATTATTTTTAGTTTAAAATAAAATATAAAAACGGGGTATGTAAGCGGAGAACGAATGATCTGTAATCTGCACCTAAAATTTCTATCTATTTTAGGTTACTTAAACTAAATTATTTTTTATTTATAAACATTTTGTCAAATGTGTTTGAGTCAATATAATCTGAAACTTAGGATCATTGTTACCTCAGATGGACGGACAAAAGTCGTTATCCAATTTTTACTCTATAGCCGTGAAATATAGTTGTGAAATTCAAATGCGCGATGCGCATCCGCTCGGATGATTTTATCATCTGAATGTGTTTCAATTTAACATGAAAATATTTTTACGTCTATAACATCTCGTGTAAGAGTGCATGTGTTAGAATTCGCAGATGATAAGGTTGTTTTGGCAGAATCATCAAAAAATTACGTTGTTCGAGAGAAAGAGTGAGAAAACAATATGCAACATTGTTTTAAAGGATGTTTTAAAGGATTGTTTTAAAGCCTATTATCTAGTGACAAAAATATAAATGGGCAGTTAGATAGGCGCATAAACAAGGGTAAGAAGGTTATCGGTAGAGCATGACGCATTAACAAAACTAAAAATATATCAAATAAAGCTACAATGGCAAAACATAATTCTATATTTGTACCGACATTGTTATACGGTAGCGAGAGATGCACCTGTTAAGAAAAGGATAAGAGTAAAATTAACGCGATCGGCATGAAATGCCTGTGCATGATATGCGGGAGAGAATACGAGAGAATGAAATATGAACGAACATGTGTGTCAAGGTAAAGTAAATGGCAGAGTGACCAGAGGCAGACCATCGAAAGTATGGTGAAAATGTGTGAATGAGACTCTAATTAGAAGAGACATGAGAAGCCACAGAAACACGAGAGCTTGCATGAAAAGATGCAGAACAGAAAGGTGTGGCGACAAATAGTTATTAAAAAGAGTATCAACACACTGAAAAACGACTGAAACAAAAGATCTTGGGTACTAATAGGCCCGAATGGGGAACCTTGCATGGCGACATAATGAGGCTCTTCACTGGGGCTGATTGCTAGAGAGATTGAACAGCAATCTGCGTCGGAGCAGTCTTACCAAACGAACGTTTTACTTAAAGGAGTAACATGAGAATTCTAGATCAATCTTAAAAACCTATACCTCCTTTCTCACATTACTCCCCTCCTCACCGAGTGAATCACGCCTACCTCGAAAGGGAAATGGTTTAATGATATATTAATAATAATTACAAAGTTCATGGAAATTGATGTTAATTATTGTAAATCTATTAATATTTACATAAAGCAACAAATATTTACCAGATTTAGAGTAAATGTGATGCTGCAGTATAACGCTTTCTCGTTGATCAACGATTGATAATAATTCAGAAAAATGGACCTTCCTAACAGGTGCATACGGAAAAAAGTGCATTCATCTTTCCTTAATTATTTCTATAGTCGGGAATAAGAGCGCATCTTGAACAAATGTCAGATATTTTGTATAACTTTCAGGATTTAATGTGAAATAAATGTGGAACAATTCTACGAAAGTTCTGTAAACTTCATATTGAACTTCGATTTTAAAATGTTAATAAAATATATGGAGAAATTCATGAAAAACGTTGAAAACTTTCGTAGAGATCACATTTGAGGTATTGAGAGTTTGTGATCACATAATCATAAGGTCTAGATACCTCACTTATGTTAAATTTATAGCAAAAGTCTTGAAAATATGATGAAAAATCTCATAAAAATTCGATTCGAGGTATCGAGTGTTTGTGAAATACTTCAATATAAGATCTATAGACCTCAGTTCTATAAAATGTAGATGCAAGTCTCTACTACACTAAGGTAACGAAGTGCCCCGCGTCCCTCGCGGGGCATGTTTAACGGTTATAAAGTTCGAAGTTTATAAGTAACGAAGATGAATAATAATATTGAATCGAATTGAAAAAGGAGAACGAGTAAGTATCTGAAAAATTATTGTGTTCATAAACTTGTTGCTAAAAAGCTTCACAACTGCTTCTTTATAGAACACCTTCAAGCGTACAAAGTATTTCGGCAGACCGAATCTAGTTCAAATCCGACATGGACTTGAAATCACAAAATCTCTCAAAGGCAAACTATTTTGTTAGTTAGAAGAAATAAGGCAATATGTATTTTTCTGATTTTCAAATCGAATTGTTTCTAGAAAGTTATGCGTATTTGAATTTTGTGCATTGTTTTTCAAAAAACCAGAATATTTTTCTTCAAACTCTATAACTTTCGGCTTAACTGAGATATTCATTATTTTCTCTTGGATTCTAATATTGTTCATCGTCTTCTTTCAAAATCAACCGAAAAAATTCAAAAAGGTTTTTCAACTTGTGCTTTTATAATGAAGATTTCTTATGAGTTTGATGCTTGCTCAATAAGTTTTGTAGCCAGGAGAAATCTTTTTTTTACAATTGAATTTTCTACTTTTTCATGGAAACAATTATAGATACGAGAAAATGTTAACATAAAAGTTTGCACGCCTGAAAAAGTTCTATGAAAAACGCCTCTTGTTCTTTTGCGATATTTTTCATAGTTCACGCAAAAAAATTTAAAAGCTACATTGTTAGCAAATAATAATTCTCCCGGCCTGAAAAACGGTTTAGCCCACATAATGCTACTAATATGCCTTTCTTTTATTAGTAGAAACTTAAAAAAAATATTTAGAAAAATAAAAAAGGTACACTGAGAAAACTATATCGCATGAATTACAATATATATCGTAATTCCTGCCCTATATATCGTAATTATCGCATTATACTAGCGCAAAATCGTGATATCGTATATTGCAAGTTTTTACATTATGTACCGCATAATTGTGCAATCTATAAGGTAAGAATTTAAGTTTATTACGCTGTCACATTGTATCTTTTCTTTTGCGATCTCGCGAGAGTTCGAATAGTGAGCAAGCGATCACAGAAAAAATTAAAGATAATGTTTACATCGATTACAGGTGAAAGATTCGCCGGAACAAAAATTAACCTTGCCAGATAAAGTTTACATGAATCGAAGATAATTTCCGATATTTAAAACCTTGCCTGGATAATCTTTCGCCTTCTAATCACTCCATTTTTATTCGAGGTGTAGCGACAATTACGACGCCAGCGCTATGCAGCGTCGTTTAACTTCATTAAATTTGAGAGAAATGGGGATTCCCATCTGTCAGTGACATTTTGCGCTTTTGCTAAATGGTATTAAACAAGTTCTAATTCGTCTAAAATAATGTGGTTTATTTCGGAGGAGATATATCAGTAAGCACAATATTTTTTGTGTTTTCTATTGTTGATTCTACAGCTTTTACCGAAATTTTCTCATTTCAGCGCGACGCAGTCGACGAGTTCAGAATTATTTTTCCTAACCTCAGTGAAACTTTAGTTGAAATATGTTTAATCATTAACCGTTACCGGTCTTACCTGCAGAAAATTTTTACTTCTTTCTGTGATGGATTTAAATCTGGTGTCTCGATTTAGAGCTCGAATTCACTCATACTTTGCCTTTTTCCCATTGCTGCTAAGGACGCCGTAGCAGAGGAAAGCAACCAAATTTAACTTCATTTTTTCTGAGATGTAAGTGCATTATAATATCGTACAGAGCTCCGGGACCTGATTGTACGTTATCATATTGCGCTTTCTTGCAATATACACACACAAAAAATAATGGTTAATTCAACTAGAATAGAGTGTTAAATATGCCCGTACTATAAATTCTGGTTAAAAGTATCAGAAGATTCTGGTTGAAAATTTTCTGGTTAATATTACCAGAAATTCGGGTATATGTAACCAGAAGTTCTGGTAGGGTTAACCAGAAATATTTACAAGACACTTTTCTGGTAGCTTAAGAATACAACGTTCTGGTCAACATAACCAGATTTTCAGGTAAAATAACCCGATGTTCTGATCAACTCAACCAGATATTCTGGTAGATGTCGATTTTCGACTATTGAATTTCGATATTCTTCTACCTTCATTGAGTCTTTCCAACCCCCTCTGAAATTAAAAGGACTACAAATGTTACATTTTCCGCAAAGAAAATAATCCAACAAAAGTTTCCGAAAACAAAGTGCAGCAACTATGTTCCGCTTCGCTATAATGTCGCCTCCCTATAATCTGTAGGTGAATATATGTAATAATAAATGGCGATAGATGCAACACTCGAAGCAAAAGTAGCGTATTGTTGATGCGTTCTGTTCCTGAAACTATTCGTTAAAACTATTTTGTTTGTGATTTTACATCATATACATGTAGATCATTTGGTCAATACCCACATTATCGAACATTCAGTTTATTTATTTATTGTCACAATGCTAGTATTTTAGAGAATAATTTTCAAAGATACCCAAAAAATCTGTGCCTGGTTTGGAAATATTCCTGAAGCACTGATGTTTAGACAGATAACGCGCAATTTCTTCTTATAACACAACTAAATTCACAGTTTACTATAATTATTTATACTTCCATAAATGAAAATACAATCGACAAATCGCGATTGTTCGAGAATTGAACATTTACAACAAAGCGTCAATTCACACATCCAGCAAAATGACATGAGACAAAGGCAGATTTCTGGAAATCGACCAAAGATCGCGACACTTCTGTTACCAGAAATATTAATCAGGACAGTTTTAACCAGAAAAAATCAACCAGAGTTCATTAACTATAATTTTCTAGTGATATGAACCATAATTTCGGATTAAAATAAGTAGAAATTTTTTTATCAGGCGCGTCTAGTAACTGTAACTAGAACTTTTTTTTAGTGTAGAGGTTTTGCGATATTATTGTGCGATATCTTTTTCTCCGTGCAGGGTTTTTAAGAAAATCTTTTTAATTATTCTCAAATTTGGAAAATAGGGAAAAAGTATAATTTCTTTTGAAAAACAACATAGTTCGCCCTCGAGATATTCTGCAATTTCAAGTTTAGGGCCCTGCCTTATTTCAAGTGGATTCGGCAGCGATGATTGTTATTTGTACGTTATTCTCCAAAAAACCGACGTTGGTTACAATTTTCTTAGATATTCTTGGTATTCTTGATATACTGTATTATCTGAAATATTTTTGATATTCCGAAATATCCTTAAATCTTCACCAATATTCTGACATATTCCTCAATTTCCCTTGCGCTTTACAAGTTTTTCAAGATTCCAAATTATTTTAAATGATTTTCAAAAATTTAAAGAAATTTTAAGAGTTGATGTATTATTGTGTCACTTGTTTAAAAGCATTTTAATGCATTTCAAAATAATTTAACGGGATTAAAAAATTCTTTTAAATTAAAAAAGATTAATGTTGATAAACGAATTTCAGAAGATTTCAAGTAATTTTAAAGAATTTCAAATGATTTTAGAAAAAATTTTAAAAGTACAAGAATTTTCAAGAGATTTCAAAGACTTTAAAATAATTTTTATGACTTCAAAAGATTTTTAGCGATTTTAAGGGACTTTGTGGCATTTCAATGGATTTATTATGGTTTAAAAAGTGAGTAAAGGAATTTAAAATCTTACAAAGCATTTTAAATGATTTTAAAAAAATGCAAGAGTTTAAGGATAGTCATGTAATTTAAAATGTTTTAAAGCATTTAAATAGACTTTCAGGAATTTCAGTAGAATTTAAATGAGTTTTAAGATTTTAAAGTAAATTAAAAATATATATAGTGTTCTTGAATTCTTTAAAGTCTGTTAAATCTCTTAAATTCTCCTAAAATTGGTTGAAATCCTTCAAAATCTATTAAATTTCATAATATATATATTAAGATTTTTCAAATCTTTTAAAATATTTTGAAATATTTTTGAATTTAGTTCCAATCTTGTTTATTCACATAAAATATTAAATAATAATTTGTAATATTTCGAAAATCTAAAATCTTAATACATATATTATTATAAGCGTAGCGATTTTTGTTTATAGAATGGGTCACAAACATTTGCAGGCGGCCCTGCACTGCTGTCAGATATATTTCAGATTTTTGTTTAAATACTTCCAGCTAGGTTAGCCGTGAGGCTTTAGGCGTTAAGAATGAGGAATGCGAAACTTTACAGGGTTCGAACCCGCGGCGAATACAAATTTTTATAGCTATAGTTTCGAGACTTCTTCGATATAGACTGTATTTTAGATTTTATAGAACTATTTTACGTTTTTCGTAACCTGCCTTTTAATATAGAGATGACGGCACCTCAGTCTTTAAATTTTATACAACTTTGTAACACATTTCGTTGCATAGTTCAACGCAATGTAAAACAAAGACGATTTTAATTTTCATTAATCGAACCATCGTATCCTCTACTATGGGATTAGTTCTATAAAATGTTATGGATATTTTTTTCCGTGTACACTTTCTGTTCATGAGCAAGCAAAAATTACGAAATTAAAATTAAATAATTCTAATTTTGCAATGCTTGGTTCGAAAATAAGATATTTGGAATCTAACAATGTTTTAAATTTGACGGGCAATAAATTGAGACAGTGAGAATGACAAATTGGTAAAGCCCAAAAATACATTGTACAGGGGAAGCGAACAGCGTTTTCTACCGTGATATGATTTAAAATAGACAATTCTGAGAAGCAAGTGGTTCTTATGAACATTATACTTATAGATTCAAAGTTTGAAAATAGTTTTTTTTATTTTTAGAGTAGAGTAGAGCAAAACGAAATGGGCCTTACCTAGTCGTCATTCTAAATTATTTGAAAGTGATTTTTTTTCATGTTTAAATCTACGAAAAACTTCAAAAACTTTGAAAATGATCTTTTATTATATAAAAGCACCACAAGAAACATAAAATATAAGTTTAATCGTTGTCATTATTTCTCTTAGCAAGTAGGAGGAAACACAAAATGGGCTTTACCCAGTCATAGGTAATAATTTTTTAAAACCCATCTCAACTATATAACTACGTTTTTTGACAAAATAAAATTTGTTTCTTTACATATTTTTCATATTTATCGATAGGCCGATATTTATCGATAAATTTGACCATTTTTACCTGCTTACTGCAAAAAGTTCTCTACCAAAAGTTTGTAAACATTTGCTGCTTGCAGATGAGCCTACTATCGGCGAGAAAACTATAGGCATCTGCCTTTGAAGCTTAAAAACTCAGTCAAAAAAAATGCTAGCGCAACAAAAATACAGTCATATAAAAGCTGAAAGTGTTCTACGTAAATGAGCTTGAAGATGTGTATGTAAAAAAAATTTTGCGCTTAGCAGACTAAAAAATGTAAAAAAAGTAAGGATTTTCGGGTACATTTAAGAACAGTCAAGTTTAGAGCATTATTTCTTATACAAGGGGCGATGGGAAAAATTTGAAAAAATTCATGAGTATGAGGAAAACTGTTGTGGACCAGTAGTAGTTGTGAAATTAAAAAAATAATGAAAATTGTTGCTTGAAAGTAGAAAAATGTGCAACTATATTATCTCCAGTTCTAATACAGATATTAAAACGATTCAAACTGCAAACTGTAATGCATAGACTCTGTATTTATTTTCAATCGCCCGTAAGGATGTGTTAGTCTTATTTTTTGTGAAAATCGCAATATTTTTAGACATTTTTTTTGTTGGGAAAAAAGTGACAGAAAGCAGGGGGGGGGACCTTTTTTGTTTTACTGCCGAGCGCTGATCCCTTTCTTTGACCCGTGGCTAGGTGCCAACCAAGCATTCAGAACTAGGGGCCGAAGAATGGCACCAGCAGTCGGCAGTAAAACAAAAAAGGGCCCCCCCTGCTTTCTGTCACTTGTTTTCCAACAAAAAAAATGTCTACCAATATTGCGATTTTCACAAAAAAGAAGACTAACACATCCTTCCGAGTGATTGAAAATAAATACAGAGCCTATCAATTACAGTTTGCAGTTTGAATCGCTATAATATCTGTATTAGAACTGAAAATAATATAGTTGCACATTTTTGTGCTTTTAAGCAACAATTTTTATTATTTTTTAAATTTCTCAACTGCAACTGGTTCACAACAGTTTTCCTCATACTCATGAATTTTTCCAAATTTTTCCCATCGCCCCTTGTATAAGAAACAATGCTCTAAACTTGACTGTTCTTAAATGTACCCAAAAATCCTTACTTTTTTTTACATTTTTCAGTCTGCTAAGCGCAAAAATTTTTTTACATAGACATCTTCAAGCTCATTTACGTAGAACACTTTCAGTTTTTAAATTACTGTTTTTTTTTGTTGCGCTAGCATTTTTTTTTACTGAGTTGTTAAGCTTCAAAGGCAGATGCCTACTGTTTTCTCGCCAATAGTAATTATAAGACCGTAAAACTCACATATTCACTTGCTCTCAATATATGTGGCAGAATACGTCAAGTGTTTCCACCTAAAACTAATTTGTTTTTGATCAGGTTGAAACTTGGCAGAATTATAGTCCTAGTAGACCTACATCAATTCACTAAACCGCAGGTTCAATTCCTAATCGGTTGTCAATATACAGTGGTCTCAAGTTTCCACTTTTTCACGCCTTTCTTCACATTCACGTTAGTGTAACTTCTTTTAGGATGATACGATTGGACTTCTATAATAAAGTTTTGTAAAGCTCTTTTCATGTGCTTTGAGTCTATTATAATGATATCTTCAAGCAGAAATCCTGTTTGTTTGAAAATAAAAATTGAAATTGATTTTTTGGAAAAAAGGATATTTCAAATTTTTTTCTATTTCAAAAAAGACCATTTTTATACTCTTTATACTCTATCATGTAGGATAAAAAGTGGGCCGGAAATGTTTTCTTGGTCAAATTTAAATTTTTGCGTTCGAGGATACCTCGTTAAACTTCCGCAGCGCTCGAGCACGAATACTGACAGGTATAATGTGCCGCTAAACTTACATTTAACTATCTCGGGATTATTATTAAATTATATTATATGGTTGTAAGTTTTTCTTAAGCCTTATCACAATGTCACAAGAAAGCGCATATAATCGATGCTGCAATCCTTTAAAGAAAAAACTCCACATAAAACATAGTGGCTTAAGGGTGTTGGTTAAATCCAACTTTGAATTTTTTTATAGATACGGCACTGACTCAATATATTTTTTTCTGAATGATTTGCGAACGAAAGAAAGAAAACTTGTCGAATATCTGGAGTTTTGCGAGATCCTAGGATCAATAAAATGTTGAAAAATAAAAAAATTTGTTGATGAAATGATTATTTTCACGACAAATTTGAATTTTGCGAAAGATAGAAATCAGCGGGTAGCAGACGACAGCATTCGAAAGGTTAGAATCGTTTGCAAATTTATTTTTTGACTCACAATTCTTACGTCACCATCATCAAGACCCCTTTGAAAACCTAGTATATCTCGAGAATTATTCTTCTATGTCAGAATTGTGAGTAAAAAAATAAGTTTGCAGACGATTATAACCTTTCTACAGTTGAAAAATCAATTTAAAAATTCAACGATCCAATTAGAGAAGGGAAATTTAGATTCGACGCACTGACACAATATTTGGAAGAAAGAGATTTGCCAAAGTTCGTTTGGATAAGCGAAGATGCTACAAAAATAACAGGGCAAATTCAATACGACCCTCGATTTAATCAGATAGTGGGTTTCATGTTACTATTAGATGTACACGGCGTTCCTATCTGCGGATCCTTTCGAGCAACTTCAGATGAAGTTGTCAAAAATTATTTTCAAGATAATTAAAAAAAAGTTGGTTTATTGAATCCTTTTATCAAGACGTACAGCATGTATAAGGCACAATTCGTATTTCAATGAAACTAAAAACCGTCTTTTTAACCTTCTACGGTTTTACTTTTTGGAAATGCTGTGACTTCACCAACGCATCTTCAAATATTGATTGAAGAACACGAGAAGTTGAATCACGGGCTTAGCATCTCCGACCTGGATGCTGATGATAAACTGAACTTTAGTTCTGTACAAAGAATATGTCAGCCTCGAGTTCTTTATGCTTTAGGCCAGATTTCTTCAACTGAAGGTACAATTGCTTATCTTCAAGTAATTCTTGACATATACTTGACTCATTTTTAGACAAAGATATAGCTCCAATTGAACGGGTTTTTATCATCTGGAAAAGTTTACCCTCACAGCCGTAGAATATACCTGGATATCCCATTTATCTCCCAGGTTGTTCCAAGGATATCCCAGGGATAACCCCAGGATATCCAAGATAACACTGAGACGTTTACGGGATATTCAAATGTCCCATGTAGGGTCTAGAAAATTAATTTATACCCTATTTGGGACATTTGAATATCCCGTAAACGTCCCAGGGTTACCCTGGAAATCCTGGGGTTATCCCTGGGATATCCAAATTTCCGCCTTGCGGGATATCCGACGGGTTTTCCCTAGCATAACCTTGGGACAAACTGAGAGATAAATGGGATCAAATGGGATATCCCGGTATATCCTATTGCTGTGAGGGTATTCTTTTTGCGAATTTGGCGTCAATGGCTCATTAGAAACAAGAACGTTTTATTCAAACACTTTATTACCAGCAACGCATATACTTGCATTGAATTGAATGCTCATGCAATTGTTTTTCTAATAAATAAATTTAGAAGTCTGAACATTTTTTCTTGCTACAATATCTCTAACGTCGACGTATTCCACGGTCATAAATTTCAGCATGCTGGAATTTAATAACCGAATACAAAAATTCGAATTACAGATTCAAATTGTGCAAGCTCTTGGTAATAATTACAAGTTTCCAAGGTCGGAGAAAAAGTGAAAAATCGGACAAGAAGAGAGTCAATTACTTCATTTACAAGGGCTGCCAAGTGAAAACGAAATGTTTGACTGCATTTCTCTAGCTTGGCATGAAGCAAAAGAACGTGGAACCTGCTGAAATTAACGAAGACCAAATGAATCAAGAAGAGCGAGGAATCGCCTTAGAGGGATCAGATGAATCGATTCCTTTCGAATTATCTGAGTTTTTTTATGACCGTGGAGCTGAAGAAGATTTATTGTTTGATTTAAATGCGAGTTCAAATGTTACGGAAATCGATACAAATCAGCAAGTACAGTAGAAATACCTGTAGGTAGAGCATTTGTTAAATACTCTGATGAAAAAGGGCAAACGTCCACAATTAGTAAAAGTACCTTGTGTTGGCTTTCTTTGAACATAACTGTAAAATTAAGTAGCGACCGTATACAAAGAGTACAGGCCAAAGAAAATTTCATTTCACCCCTTGAAAAAGAAGAGTTAAATAAAGTTATTGTAATCGAAGATATTAAAATTACTCAGTGGTGTGCTTTTTAATCCAAAATAAAATCCGGATCAGCTACATTTATCATTGGTAGGGTTCTTGAATTTTGTTACATATCAGGTAAAGGCATTCAGATGCAATACTCGGCTAAAAGTGCACCTATAAAACCACCTCAAAAAAATGCTAAAGGAATAGCATGCATATGTTATCCATGGTTTTCTGTGGTAGATTGCGAATTAAAAACTATTGTTCAAGATCTTCAGTATGAGATAAAAAATTATTTATGTACTCTACCACGACTACTGATTAGAGATAAGAAGATGTTTTATTTTGTAAATCGAAGAGATTAATGATTTGTTATTGGCGTATTATTATTATTATTTTATTATAAAAAAGCTTGTTTATTTTCTACTATCTTCATATATGTAATTAAAATGTTCAAATTTTCTTCAAATAATTTTTCTTTCATTATTTTTTCAGTTTAAAAATGTTGTACTAAAACTTATTAAGAATGTTTAAAAATTTATTTAAATCATTATTATATCAAATTAACTAACTAAAAGTCTTTTTCATACCTGCTCAATCTTTCTATTTTTTTATTCTTTCATTGTATAATTGATCAAATTTAGTTTAGAAATATAATTCTAAGAAATCTAATTAAATTTTATTTTGTAAAAAGAGGCAGAGGAAATATATTTTCCAAAGCAGTAATAACTAGGAAAAGTTATATTCACCTCTTCTTTTAAACGAATTAACAATTTTAGGTACATTCTTACGAGAAATTCATGGATTAAGGAACGTTTTATTCGAGGTTTTATTCTATTACAGAAACATTTATCTCAATTGTGATTCATTAGACAACGAGTTTGCTGAAATTTGTGATCCTTTTAAAAAAAATATATAAATTCTTAAAAGGACGAGTAAAAACACTTTAATAAATAGTGCTTGAATTCCAGTGAGGTTGCACGAGATCGCAAAATTGCATTAGAAATTACAAAGGATTTCCAGGGTTTGCAGAAGATTGCATTGGATTATAAGGGATTGCCAGGGATTGCGTAAGATTGTGCAAGATTGCATAAGATTGCAAAAGATTGCATATTATTACACAAGATTGCACAAGATCGCACAAGATTGCCAAAGATTGCACAAGATTGCATGGAGGTTGTACACCAGATTGCATGAGTTATTAACCCCTCGGTGATAGATAATTTTTTCATGCGAAAAATTGTGCAATATCTACCGTGTAATTTGTGAATAATAATGCGACAAATTGTTAAAATAACAGGTCACTAAAAACAATTTGACAGATTTGTGACACTGACTGTAAAAACTGATTTCTTCCATATTTGTATCTTTTTATTCAATAAAACAGCTTTATTATTTTGAGAGAGAGATGTGTAGTCACCATTTCCACGTGAAGTTAACTATAAACAATTATTATTATTCAATTTCACATATCACGAAATATGCAAGTATTTAAAAAAATTGTAATTTTTGTTAAAAACAAATTGTTCTCATCTGGAAATACTTTAAATTATTGTGAGAGTGGTGTTAAGCACAGATATTTACCCCCACTCTACGTATAATTAGCAAATATAAAGCGCTACCTCGTGCCGAGGAGCCAGTTCTAAGCTTGTATCAATATATACTAATAAAGCGCTTGAAGTCAGAGATTGACTTCAAGCTCACACAAAAAAAGTCAGTTACACAATTTACCGCATAACATAATTGGCGATCCTGCCAGGATCAGCTTTTCGACTTCTCCAATTTTACGAAATCGTTAAAGAGATTTCGCATAAAACTGATCCGCAACGACACCTGGAAAGAGGAAAAAGGGATTTTACGAAATTCACTAGACGCTAGAACTCCGGTATTATTCTACGGATAATCCCGTTGACTAGAAGCAGTAAGAAGAACTGAGTAACACTGGAAGTAACAAATTCCATACTACGTAAACTCAACCTTCCAAAACTTCAGCACTAGGCCCGCAAACAGGCGGAAGAGACATCTGTCTAGCAGCAGTCTAGCAGCAAGGAATCCAGGATAGCTACAGCTCAAGCAGCCGACACGTCAGCAGTCAGAACGCCCACCGCCAGAAGAATAAAGAATTAAACAAAAAAACAAGTAAAACAAGTAAAGGGAGGTTAAAAGTCAGCAGGCCGATCACCGTTTCAGAAAGTCGATATCACAGATTCACGGACCTCGACAAGATTTTTGTAAAAGCGAATCACTGTAAGTTTTTGATTTAGCGCATAAGTAGATACAAATCGTAAAAGCTGATCTTGAAGAGTGTAAGTCCTCCGTGCTGTCTACGGAAGGAGACGAATGCGAAACTGAAAATAAATAGTTTAACATTCGGCGAGGCAGAGTTTCAAGATTAGGGTAAGGCATACTCCTGGTGCGCCAGAGTACTGACTTTCCTCAAAAATTAAAAAATTAAAAATTACTTTGGAATCAGAGAAATTTTATTAGACGATATCCTTGCATTCCACGGTACTAAAGGACTTAAAGTCTAACGGAAGCACATTTCCAGACGCATATTAGATAACAAAAGCGAGATAAGCATTTACGCTGGCATACACGACGTATAGAGATAAAGCCAATGCAGCGTACAGCACAGACGATACAGACACCACTTCTGACTCATTATCGCGCGACTTGTTACCTTTATTCCACACAGCAATGACCTCTCCCAACAAAACTCCAGCTCAGTCGAGAGCAACATCGCCGACCTAATGGCATCCGATTCTTTTTTAAACCTGGATCCCATCCAGTAATTACGATCGGAAATGCGAGAATTAAAACTCAAGAATACCAGAATGAAGGAAGAACTTACCACACTTAACGAAGAAAAGTACAGCAGGAGAAGAGAAATTGAGCAAGTAGCAAGACACTCAGCACTTATCACGGACGACGATTCAAATTCCGAAAATGTAAAAATAAAATGTCTGGAATAGGAATAAATCAACAACCCTTACGACCTTATGACTGTCCTGCGCTAGAAAACAGACAGAAACCCGCACCCACGAATCCACAATTACTAAGGAGTATGGCAACAGAACGGTCCAATGAGCTGCCAATTGGAACAACTCCTGCAATCACTTCCTTCTCACCAGTGAAGGATATGATTAGAACAATAAAAATCCTAAATGGAACCAATGATTCCGGTATTCACAAGTGGATAAAAAGCGTAAAAGGAGCCCGTTCACCCTGTGACAACCCGGACTCATTGCTCGATTATGTGGTAGCTGATAAAATTAAAGACTATGCCGAACAAGCTATACGGTATACACCAATAGGGAGTTTCGAAGAATTATACTTAGCTTTGGAAACAAACCTAGGAGTACAAAGCTCGATTGAATTGTGCCGAGCTAAATTGGACACAATAAGACAGGGTGGAAACACCGTACAAACTTTCAGCTAATTGTTTAGAGCCGCTTATAACGAATTAGTATTCGCGGTACAGGCAGCGTATCCATTCGGGACAGAAAGGAAAATGGCTCTAAAAATAGAAGAAAACAGCGCGATTAAAAGATTTGTAATGAATTTAAGGGATGATAAATCATCACAAGTTAGACCCATGAGACCCGCGACCCTGACTAAAGCACTCCAGGAAGCCCTAGAAGCAGAGGCTTGGCAAAGAGAAAAAAATAAAGATAGGATACTAAGACAAAGTCAACTGCCTAGACAAAGCCAAGTGCCTAGACAAACACTGAAATTTCAACCTCGACCTACAGTATTTAGGCCTTCGGCTAACACGACACCAAATCAGCCCAAGGTACCTAACGCGAACCTCCCGCTAGCCGAAAGATCTAAAATGAGTTGCCATAAGTGCGGCAAAATCGGACATTTTGCCTCCCAGTGTTATAGTAAACAGCAGGGTTTTCACCCAGGCTCAGCACAAAATCGACCCCTACAAATCAAGACAATTCAGGAAAATCGAAAAGAATATTTAAAACAAGTGGAAATGACAGAAGAAGAGATAGCAGAGCAGAATCAATACGAGGAACAAGAAGAGTGTGGAAACTTTGCTGAAGACTACAATCAATCCATAGAAAACGAAGAGACAGAACAATTTACAGACTAGTAGTAGATAGCGGAGCAGCCATCAATTTAATTAAACTAAACTTTCTACAACAGACCAAAAAACATTCAAATACAACAAAATATTTTCCATGGGAGATGACCATCATGAATCATCAGAAGCAGCATACCTAATCTACTGGAGAAGAAAATAATTGTTCCATGTAATAGAAGACAATTTCCCTTTGATAGAAGATGGTATAATAGGTTTACCTTTTTTCCACAAATATGTAAGGTATGCCATAACTCGAAATTACCTAGTTATTGACAAATACAAACTACCACTACATGTAGAAGGCGATTATATATCCGGAAACACAACAAAAACTTGCAAAATATCGATGGAAGCTGAGGAGGACCAAACAGTATGGACAGAAGGACAAAAAGAAGTTTCCGATGGTACTAGGCAGTCTGATAAGTCCCTGAAAAATGAAACACGGAGACATTTTTTTGGCCAAAGTCGGTTTTATTTTTCAACATACTCTCCTTTTAGTTCGATACAGCGAGTCCAACGATTTTCTAACTTTTTGATACCGTCCGAAAAGTACTCGATTGGAAGGTCTCCAAAATACGCCTCAGTTTCAGCTATGAGCTCCTCATTTGAGTAAAAACGCTTACCGTTGAGCCATCTCTTCAGGTTAGGGAATAAGTGATAGTCGCTGGGGGCCAGGTCTGGTGAATACGGTGGCTGAGGAACCAATTCGAAGCCGATTTCATGCAATTGTGCTTGTGCAACTAAGCATGAATGAACAGGCGCATTTTCGTCATGATAAAGCGGTTTTTTCTTCTTCAAATGCGGTCGTTTTTCGTCGATTTCGATTTTCAATCGGTCCAATAATGATGAATAGTATGCTCCAGTTATGGTTTTACCTTTTTCAAGATAGTCCACGAATATTATGCCATGTGCATTCCAAAATACG
>NC_046658.1:42734418-42746835 GCF_010883055.1 Belonocnema kinseyi
TACACTATTTCTAATAAAGAACTAATCATACCATACCATAATTATGAAAAAACACCAGCCAAAATCCCTCAAACAATTCCATTTGAAAGAATAGCATCTATATAAATACGGGTCGTAGTTTCAGAACAAAAAGGGGATTATAGCACTAATAATTGTACCCATCATCATTACATGGAACGCATTAAGAAACTGCAAGATAAATTGAACCTGAACCACATAGAACCAGAAATCAAATAACAAGTAAAGAAAATCCTACTACAATACGTAGATGTATTCACGTTAGAAGGAGACACCTTACCGTGCACCGATTTAACGGAACATGAGATCATCCTAAACACGGGCAAAATAATAAACTGAAGATCTCACAAACTGCCAGAAGCCCATAAGGAATACGCGCTACAGCACACACAGGAATTACTCCGAAAAGGAATTATATGAAACTCTCAAACACCATTCAATTCACCAATATGGATTGTGCCCAAAAAAGGAGGAAAGCTTAGAATGGTAATAGACTACCGACAGATAAATAAGGATACGGATCAAGACGCTTACCCCTTACCGGTCATAGACTAGATATTGGACCAACTCGGTTCAGGAAAGTTTTTCTCAGCATTCGACATGAGTGCAGGATTCCACCAAATACCGATGCAAGAAGAATAAAAAAAATACACGGCCTTCTCAACGCATTTAGAGGCCTGATAGGAAAAGTTTGCTTTGTATACATCAACATCGTAGTATTCGGCAAAACGTTAAAAGAGCTGACGAAATTAACACAAAAGGAGCCAATATTCGACTGGACAACCCGATGCGAAGAAGCATTTGAAACATTAAAAAATGCCCTGACAAAGGCACCCGTACTGAAATTCCCGAATTTCAAAGAAAAATTCACATTGACCATGGATGCATCAAACCAAGGCCTCGGCGCAGTGCTCTCCTAAAATGGACACCCCTGCCTATTTATAAGTAGAACCTTGAACAAGGCAGTAGAAAATTACAGCACCTCAGAGAAAGAACTCCTCGCAATAGTGTGGGCCATGAAAAGACTTCGACAGTACCTGTTAGGAAAGAAATTTAAGATTCAAACAGATCGCAAGGCACTCATCTGGCTACATAATGTTAAAGATCCTAGCTCAAGATAGCTCAGATGGAGGCTGCATCTCGAAGAGTACATATATGAAATCGAATATGTAAAAGGAAAAGAAAATAAAGTGGCTGACTGCCTCTCAAGATTATTCCCTCTACGGCAGGGCTTACTAAAAGGCAGCCATTGGCTGCATTGGCTGCCAGTGGCAGTCAAAAGACTAGGTCAAACTGGCCCTAATAAATCTTGTCGTTCGACTGGTTTCTAGCCCTTCACGGTCATTATACCTCCCACCGTGCCGGGCTTGAAAGACATTATCCTTTCCAAAAATGAAATACAATTAGAAAAAAATATATCGCCGTTTGATTTAATAATATAAAAATAAATATAAACGTTTTATTGAATAATATTTATATATTTCACACAATTGATAAAATGTATAATGATAAAATGTTTAAATGATATTGTTCAAATTTCTTTAATAAATATTTTTTGAAATAAGCTATAGCTATAATATGACTATGTTATCTATTAATACTTAATGATTAATAGGTAGTTAAAAAATTAATAAGAAAAATTAATATAATGCTTGAAAGGTGGAAGAATTAAGCGATTAGTATATTTTATTGCAAGTTTTATAATAATTATTTTTTAATCTTCACTCAAATTTTGTACAAGATAAAGGAGAACGATAAGAACGAAGAAAAAGGTTTTGGCGACAGTCGTTTTTCTTATTTTTTTAAAATGAATTTTCATTCAAAAATGTCCAAATTTTCCCTCCTTTTTAAAACTTTTATAACAGCTTCAATTTGCAGGTAAATTTGATTCACTTTCTCAATTAAAAATAAAATTGAAATTGCAAATTAAATATATTGGAAATTCGAGTAAAAATGTTCAGACCCCCCGGCGTGAACGATGACGAGACGTAATTTACCGTGACCGTAACCCTTCGCTCGATTCCTGGAAAACGAAGAAAAAAATGACAGAAAAAATTGGTGGCAGCCATGCACTAACGAACAAGAGGTAACCATCGAACAAGAAACCCCAAGAAACTGCCTCAAGGATGACCTATACGATGATTTCATGACTTGGCGACTGAACGCAACGCAAGGAAAGGTCAAAATGAAACCTAACGCGGTAGGAAAACTCTGGAAAACCATAAATAAAGAATACATGCCAAAGATTAATTTTCGGGGACCCACTTTTCACACCAATAGAAAAAGAAATAATACAAGAAATGGTAGAATATTTATCCAACCTCTACCCAAACCATAGTTTTCACATGTGCTTGAATAACACCCGTGAATTAACAATGAAGGAGAAAAGGAACATCATTAAAGAAGCACATGCCGAACACTTCGGAGAGAAAAATACAATAGATTAAGCCCGAAAAATAGGACAGTGGGTAGGAATGGACGACGATATCAAGAAATTCGTGAAAACATGTCCCATTTGCCAGCTACAAAAAACGACCAGCATCCGAAACCAGGCCGAAGCTATAGTACCAGGTATCCCATTAGCACCCAATGACAAAATTGCCCTAGACATACATGGTCCATTAACTGAAACAACGAAAGGAAATAAATACATATTGAGCCTACAAGATCGATTAACCCGTTATACCGTATTGATACCAATGGCGAACAAAACCACTAGCTCAATAATCGAAGGATTACTCGAGCACTATATCTACATTTTCGGAGCACCCAAAACAATACTTACAGACCAAGGCCAAAACTTTCTTTCCAAAATGATGCAGCAATTTGAAGAAGCCCTAAAAATAGCACATGTTAAAACCACTGCATTCCACCCACAGTCTAACGGTAACATTAAAAGAATGCACTCAACCCTAGGAAATTTAATCAAAACCAGCATCTCCGAACGCAACAATGAGTGAGATGATAACCTAAAATCCATCAATTTTGCCATCAATACCATTAGAAACCAAACAACAGGCATAACGCCCTTTGAACTCATGTTCGGGAGAGAAGCCAACATTCCATCCTCAATCACCCACTCAGCAACACTAACGTACTCCGAACTCATTAGAAAGTGGAAAAGGAAACATGAAGGACACCTGAGAAATGCTCGAGAAAGAATAGAAATTGAAACCGAAAAAACAAATAAAAGATTCGATGAAAGCATAGTAGACAAGCATCCCCTATACAAAAGTGGAGACACCGCCAAAATATTTAATAACACCAAACAGAACAAGTTAGACCATTCATGAAAAGGACCATTTGAAGTAATAGACTATTTAGACAATAACAACTTAAGAATTAGAAACAAGGATAAAATAATTAGAATCCATATAAACCAAGTAATGCCTTATTTTGTAGGCGATGACACCGTCTCGGACCCTCCTTCTAGCACTAGCGCCGATGGTCAATGCTAACTACACTCTTGAAAGAATACAAGGAAACGTGTACATCGAGGAGATCTCCAAGGTACACCTATTTCACGAAAAATGGAAGATGGTAATAGGTATTAATACGACTTCGACCGAAAGCCGAATTAAAACTATCGAGAACACCATCGCTACGGCAGAACTAGCTTACAACAAACAATGCACACCAAAATATAAAATCCAATTGGTTAGGAGTCCCAAAAATAGACAAGTTAGCAAAAATAGTATCCTACAAAAATTATTAGGTAAACAACTTCAAAAAAGAGGCATATCTGAAACTTTGTTTGGAACATTGAGCGAATCAGACATGAAACAAATTAAAAATGAATTTGACACAATTTATAAGAATAACAAAAATTTAGCTAGCATCCTCTAAAATCACACAAGAATACTTAAATTAATCCTAGACTCATCGTCGACTGACAATAAATGGATAACTGCCCAGGAGAATGCCGAAAGACAGTTTATAAAACATATCAGTTACAGTTTGAACACTGTAACGAAGGATAGTTTCGTCAACTCCAAATTACTACTAGCAGCAATATTATTGGACGAAACAAACGAGGACATCGAAACAGCAATCAACGCCATAAATGACGGAAAGCACGGGATAGTACACCTCCAAATCTTAACACCAAAAATGCTGAAAGAAACCATTAAAAATTTGTTTATTGCTTAAGTATAAGAACTTACGGTTAGTAAAAAAAAAGTTATCATCAATACACTATGCCCAAGAGATCCTCTAGGGACAGTTAAGACATGTGCTACACTTAGGAATACGAGGTGTGTTCAAAAAATAAGGTGACTTTATGGTTTTCTCAAAAAATATTCATTTATTCCTCAATATTTATGTTGTCCCCTTCAAAGTAATCCCCCTCAGATATAATACACTTGTGCCAACGCTTTTTCCAATCATCGAAGCACTTCTGATAACCATTTTGTAGTATAGCCTTGAGTTCTTTCAGCGATGCAGTTTTTATCTCCTCAATCGTTGAAAATCGATGTCCCTTCATGGGTCTCTTTGGTTTTGGGAAAAGAAAAAAGTTACTGGGGGCCAAATCCGGTGAATATGGAGGCGAGGCATGACTGTGATGCTGTTTTTGGTCAGAAAATCTTTCACAAGCAACGATGAACGAGCAGGTGCATTATCGTGATGCAAAAGCCACGAATTGTATTTCCAAAGTTCCGGACGTTTTTTGCGTATCACCTCTCGCAAACGGCGCATAACTTGAAGGTAATAATCCTTATTGACCGTACGACCTTGTGGTAAGAATTCCTGATGCACTACGCCACGGTAATCAAAGAAGACAATGAGCAAAACCTTCACATTTGACCGAACTTGACGTGCTTTTTTCGGTCTTAGAGACTCAGGATGCTTCCACTGAGACGATTGGGCTTTAGTTTCGACGGCATAACCATATACCTACGATTCATCTCCAGTTATAACCCTTTTAAGAAAATCAGGATCATTATTGACTTCATTCATCATCTGAGCGATGGTCATGCGATGGATCTTTTGATCAAAATTAAGCAGTTTTGGAACAAATTTCGCTGACACACGTCTCATGCCCAAAACGTCCGAAAAGATAGCATGGCATGAGCCAACCGATATGCCAACATCTTCAGCAACTTCTCTGATGTTAATTCGGCAAATGTCAACATTTCAAGAGTTTTAGAGCACTCGATTCCATTTTTCACACAAAATTTAATGCAAACTCTTTCCTCCATTTTTTTCGAAAGAAGAAAATCGCCGAGCACACCAAACCCTTCTAACCTTTGACGCCTCTGCCAGAAAAACAAAACGAGCTCATCGACATATAAAAATGGACCGGTAGCGCTTTGGGGAGAACTGAAATGGGCTCTAGAGAGAGAAAAAAGATATGAGACGTAGACCTGCCTTTATCTATTTCAGGACTCTGTCAACTGATTTGGATCCCCGGGTATTGCCTAAATATTCTGTACGGTTAATTAAAAAAAAATATAAACAATACATTAGAAACTGGTAGTTATAATAAATTGAATTTTAAAAAACATACATGTAAAATAACCTGTTTCAAGAAAGATTATTTTAAAAACTTGGTAACGTTGAATTCTTCTTCAAACTGTCAAAAATTTGAACAATATTTCTATAACATAAAAAATAATCATTTGTTTTGCAGAGGTAGAAAACTTCATATTTTGAGGTTTTGTTTTTGTTGTAACATTTTTTATTTTACTATATTCAATAACTTTACTTACGTATGAAAACATATCCCTATATAAACGTCTTGATAACGCCCACAAACTACACAGACTGCCACCATTTTTTATATTTATTTACAATAAATTATAAATTAATCAATTCTGAAAAGTGCGATAAACGTCACATTATTGGGGCACTCGCGACACAAAGCACGGTCCTGTGCTGCGCAAAATTTCACCTAACGAAAATATTCTCGACCAGTGACCTTTATCTAAAAAGAGATAGGTCTACGTCTCATATGTTTTTTCTCTCTCTAGAGCCCATTACCGTTCTCTCCAAAGCATTATCGGTCCATTTCTATATGTCGATGTACGAGCTATATAATCAAAACTGTGAACATATGATCGTGACGAGTGTACCAACACAACAAAACAAAAAATTTAAGACTTGAATGTACGTAGCCCGCGAACATTGAAAAGTTACCTTACTTTTTGAACAGACCTCGTACGTTACGATTTCGACAATAAAGAAGAAAATTACCAGCACATTATAGACATGGGCACTCTCTCCGTAGCAATGATCCAAGGTCTTCTTACATATATATTGGAGATACCATTAATTGAGAAAGAAGAAGGTTCATTGCAAAGAATATTTTCCATCCCGGTCCAAGTAAATAAAGTCCACATGTCAATCCTCCCCGACCATGACATGATCATTAAATACCGAGACTCTTACGTACCAACCGACAGACTATCGACAAATTCAAACAGATAGATATATACAAAATATGCAAAAGAAACCAACCTTGTGTAAAATTAATAGATAGCGAATCTTGCGAAGCCAGCCTATATAAAAGATACTCTGAGAATAAATGTAACCAATCACCTTACCTGTTACACAGAGAAACGTTCATACCTATAATAAATGGTTATATTATAGTACCATCAAAACCATTAGAATTAGACTTAAGCTTCGAAGACTCAATAGAATCTGAAAAAATTACCGAACCACAAAAAATTACAGGATTTGGATGAAAATTGTATAACAGCTACGATATTCTAGAATTAGAAAAATCATACGAAACTCATTCGACGTAATGGCTAAATGTAACATACGACATAAAATTTGACCAGAAAGATATGTAAAGTTTAGAACAAAGATTAGTGCAACTTCCTAAACAAATATCACACGAAGAACTTAAGCAAGCCAGAATTAGCCTAGACGACACCGAAAGTATTTTTGAAACTATCGCTACTCACAGAAGGCAACCAGCTCCCCAACCAGCTCCCGAATCAATGTTAAAACACGAGACTGCGTGCATAGTTAAAAAGACTAAGCCTTTAAATATAAAAAACAAAACATAGAGACTAAGTTCAGTCTAAAAAGAGGATTGTTAAGCACAGATATTTACCCCCACTCTACCTCTAATTAGCATATATAAAGCGCTACCTCGTGCCGAGGAGCCAGTTCTGAGCTTGTATCAATATATACTAATAAAGCGCTTGAAATCAGAGGTTGACTTCAAGCTCACACAAAAAAAAGTCAGTCACACAATTTACCACATAACAGTGATCTCAGTAATAATTTATACAAAACATCAACAATTGGAACTTTTATAGACATTTTTGGTGGAAAATTTTTTAATTTAGGTTTGACCATATTTGTTACATTACAACAAGTGTTAATCTGACAAGCAAAGTAAATAAATAAATTCAAAGCTTTGGCACGTTGACAGTGAAAAGATTTTTTTTCACTATAACTGCTTCAAGTTTTTATAAGAAAGATTTGCAATAACTATTCTCATTCAAAATTAACTATAAAAAATTGTTAAAAAATGTTTTAAGCGACATATTTTAATAAGCGATTTTTTCAAATTTGTATTCCTCTAGATCATTTAAGATACCGATATCTTAGATATTTTGGGAAATGATACATTATTTTCCGGGGCAAAGTTTTATATTTACTTATTTCATTTCTTTACCGAATCGATCATTGTTTTCTTTTAACAAATATAATCAAAAATATATATAATTTTTCCGAATATGTACATCAATTCTGATGATAAAGGAAACATCGAATTAGAAAAAACCACATATTCCAAATTGCTACAAAAAATTGTTTATAACAATTATAATCGTTGTTGTTTTATAAGAATCGTGACAAACAATCACTTCCACAATAATTTACAGCGTTTTGATCAAAATTAAATTTCTTGTAACAAAAATTACAATATTTTGCTATTTTTAATTAAATTTGTTCATATTAATTTTAACACACAACAATAAAATTATTTGTATTCTCAGAACACTTGCGCTGATTTAAGATGATTTTCATTATATGCAAATCGTTCTTAAGGAGTCAGAAGAAGAATACAATACAATGAACGCTAGATATGGGGACCCTTGGTAGAGTTCTTCCGAGAATTGACGCCGCGCCTCAAGTAGGAGTAAAAGAAGCTGCACGGGGTGAGCGGCGGTTGCTCTGGCGTGAACAAACAAAAGCGTTTTCTACAAACTGGCCGTCTACCTGGGCCGTCTACTTGACCCACAAGGTCAGCTCAAAATCAGTGCAGTATCAGAATTTCACTATATTTAGATGACGTATGAAAAAAATCAGACTAAAATAGACTTGAGAACTTCTTGCTTAAAGTTACATATAAGTGCATAATATAAATCTAACTGAAACTCATATTATTAATAAATATTGATAAAACCTACATTCGCCTTTCAAAAGTTAATCAGTCATAGACGTCGACAACGACAAAAAGAGAGACACCGACGTAAAAACTACTTTTTTCTCACTTAGAGGGCCTCAACTCGTCGACATTTGATAGAACCCATGAAAGTCATTTTTCACAATCAACCAATACCAACTCATTAGGATGAGAATGTATAAACATGATATTTAAGCAGTGATCGCGTCATTCAAACGTTATACACATCGTCCGACTTTGCGCTTCGTAATCACTGCCCAGTACGAATCCGTAGATCCAACGCTCCACAACGCTGTGAATGTACAGCGTTCGGAGCTCCCGATTCCGCAAAAAGGATTCCGGCGGGTCAATGTCAGAATTCACTGAAATCGTTAGGATTCGCAAGAATTCGTTTGGCTTGTTCAAATGATTTAAAATGAATCCTGAGTGGAACACCCCTCGCCAATAACCAACATAATTAAAATCTTTAAAATATTTAGAACATAAAAAAGCTTTAAATAGTCTTTATTTATACAGTAGTTCCCATCCCAGTATAACTGTCTGAGTAAAAATGCTTCGACTTGAATTCGACTTGATTATGTCTTGAGTTCATCTCCAAGACATCGATGTCTGGCTGCGTCTCAAAACTGAGTCGAGACATAGGCCATCGTCTTACTTTTATGGCCACGACAGTTAAAATGGTGATTACTTGTCTCAAGTCGAGCCTTGTCTTGGCTAAGACGACGTTTACTTGTCTTAAGTCAAGCCTTGTCTTGCCTGAGATGGTCGAACCTTATATATATTGTATAAGAATATACGAGATTGTTTAATCATTAACAAAGGATAGCTTTTATGACAGTCAGAATGACCCTTTTTGTTAGGACAGGTAGGTATACACTCGAAGTTATAAACCGTTCGTGTTGGAGTCATAAAAATTTTACTTTAGAGATAAAATGTCTTCAAAACATAGAAACTTGTCTCCAAGACAAAAATTGAAGTATGGCTCCGTCTCAAAACTGAGACATGCCGAAGACGACCTTTTCGACTTCAGCATGTCTTGATTGGGGGCAATTCAAGTCTAACTCAAGTCGAAGCATTTTTATTCGGGTGAGCCCGCTGTGCTGCTCAACTGCGGTAATTAAGCAAGAAGCCTTAAAGAATTCCACGTGTCCAATCAGACACACGAAAGCCGTATAAGGATTTCATTTGAATAATAGTCAGTAGTGGATTTAAGGAAAAAGGGCCAGTGGGAAAGAACTTCTTAGGGGCCCCAGGGGCAAGTATTTTCATACCAGGGGCCACGGAGAGCATATTAAGTCAGAGGGCCCAGTAGGCAAATGCTCAGTGCCCATCTGTGTTTTTTAGATTCATAGAAAATCGCCGATCCTCCAATGTACACCGAAATCAGTGTTCAATAGAGTTGCAACAAATTTGAGCCATACAGGTTCATTCTGAGAATCTAGGGGAAAAGCATCATTTAGAAACTGTTTTTCCTCATCCAGTGCAACGTGATGTGTCGTCTAAAAACTGTAAGTCACCTGTCAAGATCATTTTGTCGGTCGCTATTTGAGTGAAACAGATGTTAATAAGCAGGTAAGTTATAATAATAATTACCTAACTTTTTATTTCCTCCCATTTACCAGCGACTAAATAGTCTTGGAATAAAAATAGTACTTGGCGTGATGTAATATCCAAATGTTAGGTTAGTCAAAACCTACTATATGACATTCAAACCACCAAAGCCGGGATGTACAAACTAAGTCGTGACCATCTGCATCGAAATTGAGGCCTGGTCGTTCGAACAAATATCCACTAGATTTTCTGCGGAAGTTTCAAGGTATCTTAGATATCTAATCTTGGAATGGCTAGTGTCATACATGAAAGATAAGGTAAATACAATTGTATGATAAAAACAGAAATTTGTTTATCGCGATGAGTAGGGATGTAAATTTTCATGAAACTTTAGCCTGATGAAAAGTTTCATGAAACATTGGGAGTTTCGTGAAACATTGCAATGTTTCAAATATAGCGGCGGGAACATTCAAACTGATAAGATAAAAGCCTATTAGGTATTTTCACTTCAATAAATAGCTAACTTCACTTGGTAGATTGCTGAGGGGAAAATAAGGGACCAAATGTATTCAGTTCATTTTTGCCCTATTTTGCTAACATCTTCGTAAACGGTAATTTTTTCTATATAAGTGTAGTTAAAAAATAGTTTTTATTTTTTAATTACTATTTAATGAAACAATAAAATAATAATAATGATGATTAATTACAAATATATTACAGAAATAAAGTTTTGTTCCATGCATTTGATCCATTCCCCCCCCCCCTCAGCTTTTAACAAAGTGAAGTTAGTTGATGGTTGAAGTGAAAATACCTAATTGAGGCTTTTATATCCCAACTTTTCCTGCCGGCTGCTTTGATTTATTTTTCCGGTTTGTACTGGGGACCAATGATGCCAATGTTGGCACCTTGAGTAAATGATTATTAAAATATCCACAAAGATATACTCAAATTTTGTAACTTTGATTTCAGGCAAAAAAATACAACACATATATTATATTAATAACAGTTTATTTTCAGTGAATTACAAAGACAAAATTATATTTTACAAAACATTTAATTTAAAAAGAAGTTTCTTGGAAAAGTGATTGAAAATAATTATTTATAAGTTTTTAATATTTTGTATGTATTTTTCTGGGAATTCATATAATTATATAACCTGTAAATACATCAATTATCACGACTGCATTGTAGTTATGCTTTCTTTTTTTGTTTATTTCAAGCGTCGTTTTGTCACGTCTCAATCGAATAGAACAATCTGAAATTTTGTTTTAGAATTATTCAAATATTATCACTAATATATTCTGCAATTAGCTTCTATATATCAAGCTGCTGAAATATCATATGGTATTTAAAAAATGTATCTATTAACAAATATTTTGAGAAATATTAGTCAGTCTTTCAAATTCAATGAAAATAAACTGTTATTCATCAAATATATGTGTTATAAATTTTTTTCTTGTCTGAAATCAAAAGTTACACAATTTGTATACATTCTTATGTATATTTTAATAATTATTTATTTAAATTACAAGAATTGTTTTTCAATGTAATTTTAAATCGCGCTTCAAAGGGTAGACAACCAACGCTCAGCCCTAACGCACGCATGAATGAAAATTATCATTTTATTATTGCATTAAATAGTCCCTAAAAAAGAAAAACTATTTTTCAATTGCACTTATACAGAAAAATTACTTTCTACGAAGATATTAGAAAAATAGAGCAAAAATTAACCGATTCCCATGCATTTGTTCAATTGTTATCCCCTCAGTATTCAACGAAGTGAAGTGAGCTAGTGATTGGAGTGAAAATACCTCATTGTATATGTAGACTGTCATGACTTTTTCTATACATCCCGGCTTTAGTTTAAATGTCGACGGACATGACTAACCTAACTTTTGGAAGTTGCATTAGGAAGTTAATTTTATTCTAAGTGACTGGTAAACCCTACTAATTGAAAGAAATTTGAAAATTAGGTAAATATTGTTTCAATTGGTTTCCTTATTAACAATTATTTAGTCTAATATCGCAAAGCGAATATTTGCTTTGACAGGTATTCAGGTGGCTGACAGCGCAGTTCAGAACTCCACGACTCTGCATGAGCCAAAATTCAGTCTCCAAATGATACTTTCCCCTAGATGCCCACATGGTCACCTACGTTCAGAGAAATACATTTGAGACTTGAAAACTCTCTCAAATGATCATTGGGAGCCCAATGAAATTTGAGCTGCAACAAATTTAACACAAGCGTTTTTCTGTGTTGATCTAGAATTCCCGTGCTACTTATTTAAATAACACGTTAGTTCCGCAACACTGATCCGACCCACGCTGCTGATCAATCTCTCTAGCAATCGCCCCAAGTGAAGATCCCCACAAAGTCCTCATATGAGGCTCCCCACTTGGGCCCATTAGTATCCAAGGTCTTTTGTTTCAGACGTCATTTACTCTACTGACACTATTTTTATTAACTCTCGCTTTCAGTTACC
>NC_046658.1:42746935-42770187 GCF_010883055.1 Belonocnema kinseyi
AAAAACAAATCAGTAAAATCTCATTTTTAGATTTGTTTATTAAGTTTTTCATTATTTTCGCCTGGTTTCTTCCATTTTAAAAACATCAAAAATTCTAAGACACAATAAAATATTTAGTTATACTTCACAGTGATATTGCAAAGATAGTGGTAAATAATAATTCCTTCTTTCACAGGAAGTTACATCGTGAATTTGATGAAAAAAGAAAACCATCCTGTAAGCAACTATCAAGATATTTTGTTGCTTTCACTTTGCCCAAATCCGACAGAGAAATGTTTTTTTGGACAATGTCAAGAATGCCCCACATTCCAATTTTGTCCAATACTTTGTCGACTGTTTTTGATGAAAGTAACGTTCTGCAGATAAGTTACAAACAGTGGTTTTCACAACCTAAAACAACTAAACAATCTTTAACAGTTTCAACCGAACAACGCATTCAAAACTTTTGCGAATCCGGTAGAGCATTCCTTATTCATTCTTTTATCGCGAATGAACAGGCAACTTGTTACAAAAATGTAAAAAAAATTTGCAAGATGAGCAATGTCTTGTAATTTGTGATTTTGCAGAAAATTATGCGTTTATTATCCAAAATGCTGTCCCTGGTGTTTATTGGAATAACGACCAGGCAACAATTTTCCCAATTGTTTTTTATTTCAAAAATGATGGTTCAATTCAGCACAAGACTTTGGTTTTATATTTCGGACTGTAAAAAACACGACTCAGTCGCAGTTTACGTATTTTTACAAGAATTTAACAAGTTTCTTTTGAGCTTCTATCCAAATCTGAGTGAATGCATTTATTTTTCGGACGGAGCGCCTCAGCAATTCAAAAACGCGAAACATTTTTCAACTATTTATCACCATGAGCAAGATTTCGGTCGTTCTGCAAAGTGGCATTTTCAAGCCACCGCACATGGAAAAGGCCGTTGTGAAGGAGCAGGTGGGGCTCTGAAAAGAAAAGCACGAAGAGCAAGTCTACAAATGAGTGCAGATAGTCAAATAAGTTCGGCATTGGAATTGTATGAATAGGCAAAGATTGACGGATGTTTTTCTAATATGTCGGTGATTTACAAAAATGAACGAGATTATGAAGCAGCTGCTGGATTTTTAAAAGTTCGATTTGAAAATTGCGTAACAGTAAAGGGGACACAAAAGTTACATAACATCGAACCCGTGCAAAATGAACAATTAAAAGTGAAAATTTACTCTTCTTGTCCTAGTTTTGAATATGTTAGCTTTTCAAAAAATGTATCAAAGCGAGCTTTGAAACGAAAAGCGAAATAGATAAGGAAATTCGTATCTAACGATTTTACTGTGCTGTATAGAAATGTTTTCCTTCACAATTCTACAGCTAATAAGAATTATTGTTCTTTTGATAATAATAACAACATTTTTTATGCATATAAAGAATTTGGTAAACATAATTTATTTAACAGAATTTGAAAAAAACTATATCTGACTCTCATTCAAAGTTGATTGACTGTAAGCCTTTGGAAAAATATCCACGATTACGTAAGTTAACGAACTCGACTTTTTACATGCTCGTGGTAGACTAGGTAAGACGATGCAGCACTCGCGTTCAAAGTAACACGGATCTACATCATTTGTTATATCTCAATAACTTATTGACTGTCCACTCTGAAACTTTCGTGAGATACTCTGTGAAGTATATTGCAAAATTACATAGGAAAAAATGTCATTTCGGAGATACCTTTTTCTTGTAAATGCAATTTGTTTAACATTTTTGCATGTTTCCCGAATAAATAAATAATTAATATTTTTCGCATATTACGTAGTCAAAGTATGAACAATTATGAACTTTATTATAAAACATCCAGATTCTAATGAATAAATAATTGTTACTTTTGAGCATTTCAAAAAAGTGATCTTCATTAGATTCTGAAAGTTCAAATAATGATAACTTGTGAATTTCACACATCATATTGAAAAGAAAAAATACGTGTCTTCTATTTTTGTGTTAAAATCAAGAAAAATATAACTTTGAGTGAATTTAAATTTTTGTGGTAAATCTGACATGGAATGACCCATATGTAATAGTTTATGTCTAATTTTACACAAATTTAATACCTTCTCCGATAAGAATAGTATGGAAAACTAGAATTTAAATAAATCATTCACCTTTGAGTCCTGACATCTCGTCTCATAACCTCAAGGACACTGATTGACTGCTCTCATCTGCATCGCAGCGTTGTTTTCAGAGATGGGTTGTGACATGTCACTCGAGGTTTTCTACATATAATACATAAACGACGTAATATACGTAGAAAATTATAGGAAACTATGTATAATACATATCAAAGATGGCGAACGTTATTTACTTGGGCGGGACTGCATTTGACAGATTTGAATAATTGACATAACCTCTTATAAAGCTATTCAATCGATTTAATTTTAATTTTTAAAATAAAAATGTTAAGAACAAGTGTAAAAAACATTTCAGGAGGGGAAACCGTGGGAAACCATTAATTTCGAGCGCGAACCATTAATTACACTCGTGTTCCACATGCTCGAAAACGTTGCGGATTATGAAGGAAAATAAACACGTATATTATTATTATTTTTAAGTAATTTGTTTAGGAATGTGATAAATAATGACGAATACTAAATTAATTGCTCAATATTATTTATTTCTACAAGGCAATTGGGTATTTTTAAAGTAAAGAATTCAAAAATCCCGCACATATAGTCACGTGATCAAATGTAAAATACATTTGTAGAAAACTAAGGACGTAATGTACGTAGTAATATACATGTCGAAAACTATGTAATATACGTGATGTATTATACGTACCCATTCCTTGTTTGTTGTTTGAGATTTCCATTGCGGGGCACTAGCATCCAAACAAATTTCTTAAAGTTACCGACGGAACGCTTATTAACTGCTACTAAAAGAAGATGCACTTGAAGCCGCCTTCGGCTCATTAAATGACAGGTATTTTAATTTTTAAAGTTTTTAACGCTTTAAGAAAAAGTATTGCGATTACTCTGTGAGTTTCTAATGCAAATTTTAACGTGGACTCAGTGGGATCTTTAAGCGTACTTTGTAAAGGCTCCTTTCGGTTCCTTCGGTCCGCCAGGGTACTTACAGCCCGCTTCACACGCTACAAAACCCGTGGTTTTCCCATTATATTATAATTTCCCATATTAAAAACATTTCTGTGGCGAAATGTTGACACAGGCTTATACTGCCCAATATGTCGAAGGCATTTTTGGTTAGAGTTGGATTTTTTATTTGATCATTTTGCACGGGGCTCTCGCGGTATATATCATCAGTCACGGACGCATTTTTATAATGCAATCAAGTGATCTGATGAGAGCAGTCTGCCCAGACATATTGGACAAAGCCTGGTTTTTACCCCATCATTGACGGACTAGGTTGCAGTCAAGTACACGATGGGGGGACCTACAGCTTAAGGTGGGTTCCGAAACACCAGAACCTCGGTAAAGGTACATTGAAAAATTTCCAGAGCTACCGGCTCAGGGATCGAACCCCGGACCTCTGAGGTGAAGTCCAAGTGTCTAACCAACTGAGCCACCGAGGCTCTTAAAAACATTTCTGTGGCGAAATGTTGTCACAGGCTTATACTGCCTAATATGTCGAAGGCATTTTTGCTTAGAGTTGGATTTTTATTTGATTATTTCGCACGGGGCTCTCCCGGTAAATATCATCAGTCACGGACGCATTTTTATAATGCAATCAAGTGATCTGATGAGAGCAGTCTGCCCAGACATATTGGACAAAGCCTGGTTTTTACCCCATTATTGACGGACTGGGTTGCAGTCAAGTACATGATGTGGGGATTCTACAGCTTAAGGTGGGTTCCGAACCACCAGAACCTCGGTAAAGGTACATTGAAAAATTTCCAGAGGTACAGGCTCAGGGGTCGAACCCCGGACCTCTGAGGTGAAGTCCAAGTGTCTAACCAACTGAGCCACCGAGGCTCTTTTCCCATATTATTACTATTATTATTATTATTATTATTACACTATTAAGCCACTTCCCTTTCGGGGTGGGCGTGACTCACTCGGTAGGGGCAAGAAGTAGTGTGTGGAAGGGATAGAGTTATGTAAGGTGCCCCACTTGGGTCCATTAGTGACCAAGGTCTCTTGTTTCAGGCGGCATTCACTCTACTGACACTCTTTTTATTAACTATTTGCCGCCATGCTTTCCTGTTCTAGAATACTTCAATAGCTTCTTTTATGTCCATGCATTTTTTCATGCAGGCTCTCGTGTTTCTGTGACTTCTTATGTCTCTTCTAACTAGGGTCCAATTCACACATTCTAACTATTCTTTCCGCGGTCTACCTCTGGACACGCTGCCATTTACTTTACCTTGATTCACTTGTTTCGTTAGTCGTTCATTTGACATTCTCTCAACATGCCCGAACCATCTTAACCGATTTCTTTCCCATGTGTCCACTAACGTCTCTTCTGCACCACATTCTTTTACAATTATCTCGTTACTCACTTTGTCTATCAGGGTTTTCCTGCATATTATGCTCATGAATCTCATGTCAATTGCGTTAATTTTACTCTTATCTTTTTCTTGATAAGTCCATGTCTCGCTACCGTATAGTACAGTCGGTACAAATATAGAATTATGTATTGCCATTTTAGCTTTATTTGATATATTTTCTCTTCTGATAAGGGGACCTGCTCTACCAATAACCTTCTTACCTTCATTTATTTGTCTATCTAATTCTTCATCTATCTTCCCGACTCTAGTAAATAAGCTACCAAGGTATACGAACTTATCTACTTGTTCAATTCTCTCATCATTTAATAAAAAATTGCATAGTATTTTCTCACTCTTTCCTTCAAACACCATAGTTTTTGTTTTATTTGCGTTAATTTTGAGGCCCATGCTCTTCATGCTTGCATCTAGTTTATTCAACATTCTTTGTAAGTCTTCGATAGACTCTGCCGTAACAACATTACCATCTGCGAACGCTAACCTATGTACCCTTACTGTTTGGAGATCCACACCCTCTTCGTCGAAGAGAGCCATTCTTAAACACTTGTCCATAAATAATATAAATAACCATGAAGACATAACGCATCCTTTTCTAACTCCTTGAATAATATCGAAACAGTCACTGAGTTTCCCATTCACTCTAACACTCGCTTTGCTACCTGTATATATTGTTTTTATAGCTTGAAGGATCCATCCATTGACTCCATACTCTTTCAGGACTTCCCAAAGTTTACTTCTATCTACCTTGTCAAAAGCTTTTTCTAGGTCAACAAATGCACAGAAAACTTTTTTTCCTACTCTCAAACTTTTTTCTGTTATTTGCCTTAAGCTAAATATTTGATCCGTACATGACCTTCCTGGAATAAATCCACTTTGGACTTCCCAAATCTTTGCTTCTGTTATTTTCATTACCCTACTAATAAGTATTTTTGAATATATTTTACTTACGGTGCTTAATAAGCTAATCCCTCTGTAATTATTGCACTCGCTTTTATCTCCCTTTCTCTTGTATAGTACGATAATCGCTTTTTTCCAATCGTCTGGGACGTCTCCCATCTCGAAACATAAATTTATCAATTCGCACAGTCTATGTGGTATGCACCCGCCACCGTGTTTAAGCATTTCAGCGTTAATACCATCTATCCCGGCAGCCTTACCGTTTTTCAAGTTCTTAATTATATCCCTAACCTCAGTGACACAGACCTTTTCAATTGAGTTTTCCATGGCATCGTGTTCAACATCGCAGTTGTGGTGTCCTATAGCTTCATCTCCGAATTGTCTCCTAAAATAGTCTCTGAAAGCCTCTAGTATTCCGTCTAGATTATATACCATTTCCCCCCTACTATTTCTCATTTTGACAATTTCTGTACTTTTGTTTCCTTTCATTTTTTTTATAAAGTAGTTTCCTGCTTCCTTCAAAGTCGTTTTGTATTTTTATCTCTTCTTCTGCTCTAATTGTATCTTTACTTTCTTTAACTAATCGTTTAAGTATCCTGTTTTCGCGTCTATAATCATTTCTACGTCTATTTCTTTCCTCATTGCTAAGACCTGCGATGTTCAAAGTTCTCTTTACGCTTCTCCTTTTGTTTTTTAGGCAGCCTGAATATCATCATTTCACCACGCATCACCAGACATTCTTCCTACAACTGCGGTACCACACACTTCGATCGCACATCTAACAAGGATATCCCGTAACATTGTCCAGGCGCTCTCTGTATCTGTGTTTTTTATACCGTCCTCCCATGTTGCCCTATCTATGCTTTCGATTATCTTATATTGGAAATCTATTCGCACATCCGGTTTCTGTAGGTTCTCAATTTTGGTTCGCATTTGTTTTGCTTTCTTGGTTCTCTTTTTTCTCCACCCCCGACCTAAGTTAATTTTTGAAATCAGAAGGTAATGATCAGTATTGCATTCAGGACCCCTCATGACTCTTGTATCTTTGACTAACTCTCTTAGTCTTTCATCCGCAACAACAAGGTCAATTATACTGCGGCTATTTCCTTTAGACCAGGTGTACATGTGGATCATTTTATGCCTAAACCAAGTATTTGTAATAAACAGACCCCTTTCTAAGCATAGACCAACTAATTTATCTCCGTTATAGTTTGTTCTTGAATCCCCAAAATTACCTAATACTCTTTCTGTATCCTGATTTTGGATGCCCACGCAACCGTTCATGTCTCCTAGTGGAATTATTCTTTCCCCATGTTCGCAGATGTTTATTGTGTCATTTAAAGTGTCTCAGAAGGCGTCTTTTACTTCTCTAGGATCACTATCAACCGGCGCGTGGCATGCTATAATAAATATTTTTCTGATTCCTACTTTCATTCTAGCCCACAGCAGTCTGGGAGACACGAAGCCATGGTCTCCGAGATGCTGCTTTGCTCTTTCATTCAAAATCAGACCTACTCCTTGTTTACCATGTGATTCACAGGGTACTCCTGACCATATTTCAAATCCGCCTTTCAACACGCCGTTTTTTATGTCTTTGGTTTCGCACCCCTTTTTCTTTGTTTTAGACACACATAAAATTTCTAGTTTCTTCACGTCCATAGTTTCACGCAATTCTTTTACCTTTAAATCATTTACTCCCCTAGCATTCCAAACACCCAGTCTCCATTCGTCGCCTGAAACCTGACCTTTAGATTTTCCGTGTGCAAGCCTTTTGTCATTAAAAGTTCCAGTCCTTTCCGAGGCTATTTTGTAGTTTGTCTTATTCATTGTTTAGATTATACGCCCAACTAACACCTTTATGCAATAAGTTTATTTTCTGAGTCGAAATCATGTCAAAGTTAAGTATCAAATCGTCATATGGTGGAGGTTGTAGTTCTAACGTCAGTCCCACCAAAAACTTCAATTAATAGGGAGGGTTGGGAGAACTTATAATTATCGTTATAGTTCTGGAAACCAAAAAGAAAGAACTGGAGATTTAAAAAAGACAGAATTATTTTTAATCGAATTAGTTTTATGTATATTTATTATCCTAACTAAATTAGAGAAAATTTAATATATTGAAATTAAAAATTAAACTGACGGAATATTCTTAATAAAAAGCTGTCATTTGCGTATTTGCAGTTGAGCACTTGTGCTTTCTTTAAAAAACGGACAGGTATAATAAAAACTGATATAAAGGATTGTATATAGCTTTGTAAAAAATATAATTAAGATGGTCGAGTTACGTAAAATGAAAATTATAGTTAATTTGGTTAAACCAACTGCATACATATTATAACTTTATGCCGCTGCAGTCATTTCGGAAATTGCATCTGGAGCAACAACTCTTCCAGCGAAGAGAAGATTATTTGTTTCGAGATCCACCAAACCAAACAAGAATGGACGATTTACCTTGAATGTTTGCGGTGCAGACGTTATCATCAAAGGAACCACTGATATCGCTAAAAAAATATAATATCCCGGCATTAATGATTAATTGAATTATTTTGAATTTCTTCGAGTTAATCTGAATTCGTTTCAAGATTTTTGAATGCACTCGAATTCCTTTGAATTTTTTGCATTCTTCTGAATTCGTTTTAATTTTACTGAAATCGATTCTTTTTAATTCTATAGATTCATTTAGATTTAGTTGAATTCTATTGAGAGTATGACTCTAAAGTTTTAAAAAAACACAACGGATGACCACTTAACTTCTTTTATATTACCTTGGATAATTTTGAATATCCTTGGACTTTTTTTTTAATTTACATAAATTCTTTCGGACTATTTTTTTATTATGTGTATTCTTTGGTTGTATTCAAGTGTATTCAAGTGAAAAAATAGAATTCTAAAGACTAAAGTTACGCCTCTGTTACATTTACAACTATAATTTTTTACATTCTCGTCACTAATAAGAAGGTATTAGTTTTATGTGAAAACTGACTTTTGCGGATATCTTTAAATGTCGAGGTTTTGAGGCCTTCTGAGTCAGAAAAATAAGTCTTTACGTCGGTATATATCTTTCGTCGTCGCCGTTGTCGTCTGAATGCCGCATAAGTTTCGAAAGACTGATTGGATTGAATTGTGCTTTGGCAAACAGTTTAGGGAACCAAAAAGGAAGATCAAATTCGTTAGTCAGCCTTTTTTGATAAAAATGCACAAAGGTAGAGCATTTTCAAAAATTTTGATACCACTTTTTTTCAAGGTTGGAAAATTCTATCGACAGCTATTCATAGTAAACAACAATACGAATAATGTATCCCTATAAGTTTTTTTGATAAAATAAAAAGTACTAAAGTTATGGGATTTTCAGAACCCAAAAACCAAATGAAAATTAACATTTGAAGCGTTATATAGGAAAAAGTGAAGAAAAGAAAAGCTTTACTTTTTGAAGGGCCTACAAAATTGTCTAAACAACTATTTGAATTTTGTTTTTAAAAAATCTGCCCGCCTCATTGACAGATTCTCATCGCGCGCTATTAAAACTATTAAAACAGACGTAGTCTCATTGTCCCGTTTTAAAAAATGAGCATTCTTTAACAAAAATTTTTGTAATTGAACATTTTATTGCAACTTTTGTCGTTTCTGATATGTCCCCTAAAGGTTTACATTTTTCTTGTACCTTCTTCCCTATTCCTTTACACCTCTCCCCCCACACACATACACACATACACACACAGACACACTTACTTGGTGGTGGGAGGCGGACCTACAGTTTAAAGTGAGTTCGGAAAAACAATGAGCAACAGCTTTAAGTACTTAGAGAACCTTAATCTCTAGAGATCCTAGTTCCACAACTCTCCGGAGATAAACAACTCCCTCGCTGAGCTAGTGTTCACCGCATGGGCTTTGAGACTATTCCAAAGTGCGAGGCGGGAATCGAATGCATTTATATATTTGAGAATCTTTGAAATACTGTGAAATTTTTCAATGAAAAACTGTAATTTTTTAATTTTCCATTATTTTGTATGCTGTCAAAATTAGAAATTTTGATTTTTCAAAAAAATTCAAAAAGTTGTTATGCTAATCTTGTAGGGAATTTAGAAATCAAACTTATTCAACTCTTTTTTTTCATATCGTGCGTTATTTGGCTTAAACGGTTAATTTTTGTGTTTTTTTTTAATTTTGTAAATGCTTTAAGTCTTGTAATTTTTGGTTTTACGGCAAAAGCTATCAGGATAAATTTTTTAACTTTTTGAGTACTGTGAAC
The DNA here is from genome assembly GCF_010883055.1 of Belonocnema kinseyi. Classification (NCBI taxonomy): domain Eukaryota; kingdom Metazoa; phylum Arthropoda; class Insecta; order Hymenoptera; family Cynipidae; genus Belonocnema; species Belonocnema kinseyi. The sequence goes on from NC_046658.1 coordinate 42,756,577, forward strand.
GTTCTTACAGGAAATTTTTGAATTTTGAAAACTGATTTTCGCGGGTTTCATCAAATGTCGACGTTTTGACGTTTTGATACAAATTCAAAAAGTTAAATCGAAGCAAGATACGAAAATAGACAGATCGACAAAAATTATGCAACTTCAAAAGATCTATAAATTTGTCATGAATTACTTTTTTATAGGATAAGTTGTCTTTGTTTTATTTGCGAAAAAGAACATTGAAAACAAAATTGTTTACAAACGATACAAGCTACGAGAATAAATGAGACAAAATGTATTCAACCAAAAAAATATTTATAATTTTTTTACAAATATTTTTTTAATAGGAAGCGTAGTTGTTCGTTAATTGTGAATAACAAAATAAAAAGTATAAAAATAAGGCAATAAGAATAAGTATGTTTCAATTTCCGCGCATATTATGAATTGTAATGATATAAATTTATTGAAATAATACACGCTTCAGCGCAGCTTAAAATAAAATTTAATGTAGAATAAGAAACAAATATTAAAGTAATCATGATAAATGCAATTTGTACTTTATTTTACAATATATGAATAAGCAATCCCAGGCAGAGTTACAAAAAAAATGTATTATATTTGATATAAAAGTATTGAGCATAATGTAGAGAAGTTGACATTTTGGACAAAATCGAGCACGAAACACGAAATACATTATGAAAATGTGGTCGATAAAACCGAAAGAGCTTTAACAAAAGATAGTTCACAATCACAAAATGTGGGAGAAATGTCAAGACCGAGCGCGAAGTTCTTTCATCAAAACGAATTGATAATCCCAATATTACAGTAGTGGATTTTTTTAGTTTTAATTTTAAAAGTTCTACGCATGAAAGTGGGGAAATGCAAAGACCGAGCGCGTAGCGCGAGGTAAATACATCATCGAGCGCGAAGCGCCAGAACCAACATTCGCGTGTCCTAGGCGCGGTGAAACTCACGCGCCGCGCGCGATGAGCATTTGCCCGCGCGGCGGGCAGATTTTTAAAACCTGTATAAGCTAAAACTTACGAACTGAAAACTCAGTTGTCACTAACCGATTCTCTTTGTTATTATTCTTCACAAATAAATGCTCAGTTAAATTCACTCGCAATTTTCTAAATTCGCTTAAATTCATTTATACAGTTACATGGACTTATTAGAAAATCGTAAATTCTTTTGAATTCGGTTTAATTTTTTTCAATGCACTTACTGGATTTTTAATTTCCTTGAATTATTATGGTTTCTTGAGAATTCCTCTCAATTACTTAGATTTCTTAATTTCAGCTATGTATCAGGTGTACGTCGAAATTGTCGTTACAAACTCTATTTTAATTTTTTTAAGTATAAAATACTTAATAAATTATTTCTAAATTTACAAAAATTAAAAAGCATCCATGAAATAAATGGTTTAAATTTTCCCACTTGTCAGCCGAAAGTAATGCAAATCTCTACTTATTAAAAAAATATTTTTCTAATTAATTTATGTGGAGCTGCGCGAATGCAAGTCCTTTCACACAAAAATGATACCCCTGAGTACTCCTAATTTAGAGCAATCGCGGAGTTCAGCTCAACCAAACACCAAAGTGCAATGGAAAAGCCTCATTCCGAAGGAACCGCTTTTTTGATCGCGGTTTACCTTTGCGCCATTTAAGTTTCAAGTATACAAAATATACATTTATTTAATATATCAAAGATTAATCTCGCTTGTGAGAACGATTTTAAACATAATATTCATTTGTCTTATAATCTGGAGTAAGCAACTTCACTATATCGATACAAAATTTAAAAAATATTTTTCTTTTCTTTCATGTATATGCATACATTCATATTATCCCGCGAAACTTCAAATTTCGGGTAGCCTCGTGAGAAACGTCGATTTTATCTACGTTATTCACAATTATTAATTTTTAATCAGTGAAAACAGTTGTATACCAGAAGTTAAATTGAGGTAACTTTTATTGATTAAAAATCAATATCTTTTTTCAATCAACCCTGAATTATTTGTAGTAGATAATAAATGGTTAGTAATATCTACTTAGAGAGGAAACACAGAAAATTTCGGCTTTTTAAAGGAAATATTTTTTTTTATTACACCCTTAAGCGATTTCCCTTTCGGGGTAGGCGTGACTCACTCGGTAGGGAAAGGAGTAATGTAGGGAAGGGATAGAGAATTTTCAGATTGATCCAGAATTTTCGTGTTATTTATGTAAATAACACGTTCGTTCTGCAACACTGCTCCGACCCAGGTTGCTGATAAATCTCTCTAGCAATCATCTCAAGTGAAGATCCTCACAAAGTCGTTATGTAAGTTTCCCCACTTGGGTCCATTACTGACCAAGGTCTTTTGTTTCAGGCGTCATTCACTCTACTGACACTCTTTTTATTAACTATTTGCCGCCATACTTTCCTGTCCTGGCATACTTCTTTAGCTTCTTTTATGTCCTTGCATTTTTTCATGCAGACTCTCGTGTTTCTGTGACTTCTTATGTCTCTTCTAATTGGTTATTATAAAAACATAAATCTGATGTATGTTTTCATCTGACTGATTTTATAAGAATGAATCACTACTGTAAGAAAGCAACAAGGAAAATCAATCATATGTATTGGATATGAGAAAAATTCACCTGACATTGATGTATTTTCGTAAATAATCTGCGAATTTGGAGAAAGAATAGACGCCCGAGTAAAAATGCTTTGACTTTAGTTTAAACATTCGTTTTTGAAAAATTCAAGAAGGTATTGAAATTTTTTTTCAAAAAATATTTGCCCAGAACTGCATCACATTACGAATATTTAAAAATATATACCTTAATAATATTAAAATCACAAAAGTTATGAGAGTTCAAAGAAAAAAGACAATATTTTTCAATTTTGAGTATTCTTTAATTTCTTGGATAAAAATTACTAACAATAGCTTAAGTTCTTCACATGATTTGACATGAAATTGCACCTATATAATATATAAGTAACAATAATGATTAGAATTATAGCACAAAAGTATATGATAATAATTGTTCATAAACGGCAATTGCTAACAAAATTTTACAATCACGTATCTTGGTACAATAATAATTATTCCTTTTACATATATCGGAGCATACTAAAAAGATTATTGTTATCAAATATCTGTATGCAGCAATTATTTTCTTTAATTCTTTTGGATTCATTCAAGCGTATGAAGATTTTTTAATATACAATAAAAGGGGATAGGGTTAAAAGTGTGAAGTCATCTATCTTTAGTTTCCAAGAAATTCAACACTTTCTGTTCGGCTAAATGGAAAAATATTTTTACTAAACTACATACGGTGCAACATTATCTTATTACGAACATTTTTTCTTAAAATACGCGCATGGAATTGCTCATATAGACAAATCTTTCACACATTTCAGTAGCGAATTAACAGTCTAATAATTACAAAATTATATTATAATACTGAAATAAGTGTGCTTTATTAAATAAACAAAATACAAGATCATTCCTGTGCAAGCTTGATACTGTATTATAATATCACAATTTTATACCAGGAGAGAAGGGCACAGCCCACCTCAAAGCTTTTAGACGGCCCTGCTAAGCGAGCAGCAGCTACGGGAAAATCTGGAGAAAACGTTTGTCTGCCGCTGGGAAATATGACGGACCTTTTTTTCTACACTTTTATGGATGAAATAGGAATCAGGGTACATTACCACACATTTTAAGCAAAAACTGACGTTTTCTAATATTTAAAATTTTTAAGGTCTCTACTGGATTCTAAACATGTTGCAGGACACTCCAAAATTTCTTTCCAACATATTCTTAGCTATGGGGTCATGTTACAGTTAAGGTGTCTAAACAATGGGCCTTGCACAGCATTTTTACTGGTATTTTTCTAAATAGCTCGGAACGAAATTTTTTTACGCAAATTACAGAAACACCATTTTATTCAGAAAACTTAACGGATTCTTTTAGTTCTTATTCGGACATCCTCACATTTTATACTGCTGAGTTATTGCCTTCTAATGTGGGGGGTCACATGTGGCCTGCACACACTCTTACACATACGCGCGGCGCGTATGTGCACGCGTATGTGTAGTTCGAGTTCGTCCGATGAGTGGCCAGAAGTTTTATAATACCTATATTGTTTAAGCTTCGATGCCTGCGCGCCATTACGCACTCATGGTTTATGTTTAGAGACTGTCGAGTCAGCAGTTCGAGGGTTCGAATGAACAGAGTTGTGCGAATTTATACATATGTAAATATAAATTAAATCGCACAAATAAAATTGTTCCCTTTTTATATTTAAGTCGAAAATTTTCAAGAACTGTTCGTAAAAAAGTTCCAAATTTATCCATAAATTTTTCATAGAAATAAGCAATTAATATTTGATTTTTTTATACCGTATCCGATGCCTAACAAGTTCGTGACTTTTTTACGAATAAATTTTTTCTGTGCAGATGCATATGCCAAAAGAGAAACTGTTTATAAAGCCAAAGTTCAGGATTCACTAATATCATTTTTCAATTGGATATTTTAAGTTAAACCTCCAAAATTAGTCTTATAAAGGATAACATATTGTATAGAATTTCGTAGGAAATCCTTATGCGGGTGGTAAAATGGCTGTCCGTCCGTGCCACGAACACGCCTTGCACGTGTTTGTATAACAACTTTATTTTGACCATGGAAATGTATTTCATGTGTCTAGTATAGAGCAAGAAAAATATTTAGTACCTTAGGGAAATGCTCATCATAGCGTTTCTATTTATGAAATACATATAAATGTAGGGGATCTTATCTCATATGTTTGATGTGAGGAAAAATAGTGAAAACGCTATGAAAAATATTCATCGAGACGTTGCTAGGCAAAAACATGCAAATTAGGCTATTTTCTTTAAATGACCTACCATGGAGATGGATTTAAAGTTTCTAATGGAAAGAAAAATAGTGAGAACCATGAAAAAAATAATCATCGAGAAGTTGCTATGTAAAAACATCAAAATGTACGCCTTTTGATACAGGAATGGCCAACATTGACTTAAATTTAGTTCAAAACCAGCATACAAGATCGGAAATTTCTTGAAAAGGCGAAAAAATTCCTTTATAAACCGTTAGAGTCAAGAAGCATAGGGCGCGCGACTGTTCGTTCTCGCGCTTCGCGGTCGATTATGAATTTACTGCGCGCTCGATCTTTATATTTTCGCATATTCTTGCGCAAACCTTTTAAAATTAAGACTCAAAACTTCCACCACTGTAATTTTGTGATTGTGAATTCTCTATTCTATTGGTAAAAGAGCTTAGCTCGAGAGTTTGAGCGCATCTACGACGCGCGAATGATGGCTCTCGCACTCTACGCTCGGTCTTTGCATGTCTCTCGCATTCGTGCACAGACCTTATAAAATCAAAGGTCGACGGACCGACAACTATAATTTTGTGATTGTGAACTCTCTTTTGTTAAAGCTTTTTCGGATTTAACGAACACATTCTCATCGCATATCTCGTGCTACGCACTCGATTTTGTCCAAAATGTCAACTTTTCTACATTATATACAACACTTTTATATGAAATATAATAAATTTTTTATGTAACTCTGCCTGGGATAGCTTATTCAGATATTGCAAAATAAAGCTCAAATTTTATTTATCATAATTATTTTAATATTTGTTTATTACTTTGCTTTAAATTGTATTCTAGGTTGCGCTGAAGCATGTATCATTTCAATAAACTTATATCATTACAATTCATAATATGCATAAAAATTGAATCATACTAATTTTTATTTTCTTGTTTTTATAATATTTTTTATTTTTAATCTTGTTTTTTACGATTAAAAAAATATACTGCGCATCTGCATAGGATGCTATGTCCTCTTTCGCCTTTTCTGTCGTTTTCTGTGAAATAGGGCAATATTTGATATGAAAATATCAATTATTGATATAAATTTATTATAATTTAATTCACCATTCAGTAAGAGATAATACAACTAGATAATAAAGATTACCTGACAATTAGGTAAAATGAGATGTCGATTATCTACCAGTTAGGTAAAATGATTCGAACTGTTAGTTGAAGTTTCAATTAAAGAAAACAAAGCCTAGCACTCTATATGTGAATTCTACATCCTGGTCATGTAAAATTTCATGCATCATTAAAAAAAATATTACATATAAAATATAGTCGCACGCTTTTAATGATATTAACGCTTTCAAAAATCGAAAACGCTGTGACGGGTTTCGAACCACCTGCTCTAAGTTTAACGCGTTCGATTACTAACGTTTAGACCTCACGGCTAACTTAACACTTAGAATATCGAGAAAAAAAATCTCAGCTATAAAGTTTAAGTACGAGTACGCCAGGGCCATCCAAACAATATCTGGTCCCCGTTCATCGAAATTTCTTATTTTAACATTTTATTAATAAACTAGCTTATAAATTTAGAGTGAGTAAATAAAAACATTGGATAATTTCTTTATTAAAAATTTTGTAACCTGAATCCTTTAAATTATTTAATTTTCGATATTTTAAATTTGTGAAAATTTGAACATTAAAAACTTACAAATTAAATTTATATAAAATCTATTAAATTAAATTAGGTTAGAATTTAATTAATAAAATCAAACATGTAAAACTAATCCATATATTTGAATATGTTCTGAAGACCTAGAATATTAACCGAAACTTAAGAATGTTAAGTTTCTACGGGAGACTTGGTTTTAAACTTCAGCCCTGACAATGTTAACGTCCTTCGCGATTCTCATTTTACCATACTGTTGTGTAATTCCTCTCATAATAAAAGTGAAAATCTCTCAAAAATTCTGCAATCTATACTTTCTTTTAGGTGAAGACGTTAATATCACACATAAATAAACTTTATATCATTCCTTTAATAAAAATTAACATTACATCGCATTATTTATGATATACTGGTATGAAAATAACACAATCCTCATAAGAATTATTACATATCAGAATTTTCACTTTCGGACTTGAGAATTTACATAACTCTTTTGTAATATTTATAGTTCTGTTTTGTATTAAATCCCAAAATAATTGTAAACTTTATCTAAATGCAACAATGTCCTCCATTTGCCCAACTAATTGGGTAAATTTTAATGAACAAATTTTCTCCGTGTTAAAACAAAAACTGCGCGTCCTATCGAAACGTGATTTATAACAAATTTGTAGATCTTTCCAGGGCGCGCGATTTTAGCTTATTCATTTTTTTCGTATCTTGCATAGGTTGATCAAAAAATGGAATTTTTGGATTTTTCATTATTTTTGGTACAATCAAATTTTCAACTTTTCGACCACATTAAAAAAGTTGTTATGATAATTTTGTAGGGCTTTTAAAAATCAATGATTTTCTTCTCTTGAATTTTTTTCATATCAAGCGTTGTTTGGCTTAAAATTTTCATTTTAGTAGCAGATTCGATGAAAACCGAAAAAGTGAAATTTTACATAAAACCAATTCCTTATCATTAAGATGAGAATGTAAAAACAATAAAAAACGGGTAAATCTGAACCGCACCCGCTTGTTTAAAGAAAAACTAAAATTTCCAACAGTTTTAAAAATAATAATCGCAAGAAATTTGAAATTTTGCGAACCTTTATACTTGTAATTTAAGTAATACCACAAATAGAAAATATGAAATAGTACTATAATTTTTTACCAGTTGCTGCAGCTGCTATCGTCCCAGCTTCATTCACCTCGATTTTGGCATTATGAAGCACACTACTAACTCGAGTCGGTCCTTTTGATATTATTCCAGACAGGTTCGCCTTGAAATCGAATAAATCTTTGATGCCCAACTGAAAAAACCAGAAAATTGATTTGATTAATTATTTTCATTGCGAGCGATACGCTTCGCTCGTGAGTCTGAGCGTGCCTCGGACGCGCATCTATTGGATTCTCACGCTTCGCGTTCGATAATATGTTTACATCGCGCTACGCGTTCGTTCCTTGTACATGGAGAAAAATAGATATTGAAAAGTAGATATACAAAAATTTTATATTCAACCATTATATATAGATATTACGGCATAATATATAATATCTTCTACTCAACATAAAAAATATTAAAGGGCAATATCTGTTTATAATGAAAGTATAAAACTTGTGAAATTAACAGTTAATATCTAAGATATTAAAAAAGCGAAATTTGATTAGAGCAATATCGTTGACGTATGGCGTAGCGACAAAAGATTTTAGCCCCGCTTTGTCTGTCTCTTGAGCATTTGTCGTGTGTGTTGTAGTTTTTCGGATATATATTGCGCTATAAGGTTTGGTGGAAAATGGATTAATTGTGTTTGGATGTATCATAATTTTCTCAAGAAAATGAGGGCTCAGCTACAGACATTTTTCATAAAAGCCTTGAACAGTGTGCTATCCGTTCTACACGTAAATGGCATAATTATTAAAAAGGCGAATGCTAGAGGATTTGGATATCAAAAACAGAGGACTACGATATAAAATCCGTTTGCAATTAATAGAAAATAGCGTGCTTTGCAGGAAATTTTTGCACAATTCAAAAATATTTCTTGAATATCTTAGATTCTATACCCTTTAATATCTTGGATATTGTCAGTTAAAATCTTCTTTTTAATATCTACGGATGCTCTACTTCCATATATCTAGATTTCTGTCCCATAATTAAATGGCTAAGATATTAACTAGTAATATCTAGATAGTCTGTGATAATATCTATTTTTCTCCGTGTACTTCCCCCACAGTTGTGCATAGATCTTTAAAATTAAAGCTCAAACCGTTGAACAAATGCAATTTAATGATTCTGAATTCTCTTTTATTAAAGCTCTTTCGGCTGTAGTGAACACATTCTCAACAAAATTAAAATTTAACAAAAACGCGAACTTTTCTATATTATGCTAAGCTCGCTTATATTAAATGTATCGTATATAAGTTTATGTACCTTGACCTGGGACTACTTATTCAGGTATTGTAAAATATTTTCAAATTTCATTTTTCACGATTACTTCAATATTTTTTATTTATTTGGCATTAATGTTTATTCGAGTTTACCTTGAAAAAATGTATCATTTCAACAAATGTTATTATTAGAATTCATAATGTGAATTGATATTGAAACAAGCGTATTTTCACTATTTTGCCTATGGCGCTCGTCTGTTAAATCTCGCGCGCTCCGATATTTCTTCTTTACACTTGCAATGCTTGAATGAAACTTTATCAAACAGATCTATTTTAGATCACATTATTTATATGCGTCTTCATATTCTGAATTTTCTGTTTAATTAAGTATAATTAAAGATTAAGTTACTCAAAGCTCTAATTTCTGAACTACCTTAAAATAAATAAAAAACCACAATCCTTTTTTCAGAAATTTATCTCTATCTCACGTTGTTGTGCTAAAAATATGATTTTTGTTTTCCTATTATTTTGAATGCGCGATTTTTCCATCTGTCTAAAATGTCATTATAAGAATAGGATATCTCAGAAACTAATTTTCCTATTCCCAAAAAGAGAACGTGTTTTCAATATATTTAATTCCTTGTAATTGTACCGACAGATAACCTCATACAAATGTCTTTTATTCCCCAAAAGTGTTAATATTTTGAGATTATTTAATTCCTTCTAATAAGTTTACAAAAGATGTGTAATAAATTGTTTTAATTCCTTCATGTGTGACATAAGTTTTGAAAATTTAATTTAAAAAAATTCAAGTCCGCCTCTCTAAAGTTGAAATTATTTTTATTCACATATTTAAATAGATTTCTATGATAGGATTTGCACTTTTTCTTTTCCAGTGGGGGAATTTTTAGACGGAGGAAAAATCGCGTATTCATAGGAATACAAATTCTTAATTTTTCTGAATTCAGCGCTTATTACCGGGTAAATAAAAGAAAAATGATGAGGCCTATTGGAAAATGGTTAAAAGAAATTTTGTAGGATTTTTCAGAAGCGGCGTTTGGTTCAAAATTTGAATTTTCACAGAAAAAAGTAAAGTTAAATTTTGTTGCATGTAAAATTTCCCGCTGTTAAAGATTTCATGCTATTTGGCGAAAGTTTATCCTACGATGGAATAAAAGCTGTAGTAGGCTACGGCGTCCTTAGCAGCAATGGGAAAACGGCAAAGTATAAGGGAATTCAAGCTATAAATCAGGAAACGAGATTTAATACAACACAGAAAAACAAAAGTTAAAAATTGCTGTGGTAAATTGCGTGTGGGACTTGCAACGGTAAAAAATGAAACATATTTCGACGAAAGTTTCACTGAGGTTAGGGGAATAATTCTGATCTCGTCTAATGCGTCACACTGAAGTGAGCAAATTTCAGTAAAACATGTAGAATCAGCAATAGAAAACACACACAAAAATTTGTTCTTACTGGTATCTCTCCTCCGAAATAAATTACAGTATTGTAGACGAATGTTGACTTATTTAATGCCATTTAGCAAAAAGCGCAAAAAGCAACCGACCGATGGGAATTCCCGTTCATGATCAATTGTGTGCCTTCCTGATTACTATGAATGACCGTACCTAGAAATTTTAAACATAAAAAATAGCCCCAAAATTTTGAAAATGCTCTCAGTTTTTGAATTTTTATCCGAAGTAGCTGGTTAACGAACTCTTCCATTCTTTTAGGACCTAAAAAAAGTGTGCGAAAGATCGATTTGATGCCTTCACTTTTTCAAGAGTTATCGTGTTTAAGGACGGAAGGACGGGCAGACAGGTAGACACCTTCGTAAAAACTTGATTTTCGGATTCAAGCGCTCTCGAAACGTGGGGATCCGTTGAAAAAATGTGGTGTCAAATTTTGGACAATTGCATTACTTTCTCAATCATAAGTGATGAGAATATAAGAAGGTCGTAAGAACATTATTAGATATAATGCCAATGTTAGTAAACATTTTATTGCACATTGAGTCGTTTTGCCAAAACTGTGATTTGCTCATTTTTAATATTATTTTTCACGGTTAAAAAATAAACTATGTGTCCTATTTGAACATAACTCAGAGAAATTTTGTAGATATGAGATAAGGGTGTCGCTTAAATCCAACTTTGAATTATTTCTCTTGTAGGTACGATACTGACTCAATATATATTTTTTCCGAGGGATTTGCGAACGAAAGAAAGAAAACTTGTCGAATATCCGGGGTTTTGCGAGATGCACGGATCAATAAAATATTGAAAAATCCACAGTTTTGTTGAGGAAATTATTATTTTCACGACAAATATGAATTTTGCGAAAGATAGAAATCAGCAGGTAGCAGGCGACAGCATTTGAACGGTTATAGAATCGTTTGAAAATTTATTTTTTTACTCACAATTCTAACATAATAGAAGAATTCTCGAGATATATCAGGTTTTTAAAGCAGCACGCATTGATGATAGTGATCCTAAATTTTTCGAAATACGTTGGGAAATGGAGAAAAAATGAGACAAAATTGACATGCCCTGTGTGTGTCTTGTAACTGTTTTTGTACTCAGCCACCAGGCTAGCTGTAAACTTCACGCCATGCCCCGATACCGTGCATCGGCGTGAAGTTGGCAGCTACCCTGTGGGCACACTTGACTTAAAGTCATCCTAAAGACGTCTTTTTGTGGAGGTCTTTAGGCTTTTACAAAAAGACGTCATGAGGTCGTAATAAAGACGTGCTAATATAGTCCCATAAAGTATATCTTAAAGATGTTATCAGTACGACTTAAGGATGTCTTTAAAATGTCCTATGTCTGGCATTTCGTCGTCTTAAGGATGTCTTGAAAGGATATCCAGGGGACAATGTCGTAAGAATGCCCCTAGGACATCTTTGAAGCGTCTTGTAGAAGATTATCACTATTGAAAATCAACTCAAATTCAAAGTATTTCTATATTTTTCTGTCACAAGACTTGAATGCTTAAATGCTCTGAAATATTACAAAAAACTGATTGAGACTTAATTTTTAAGATTTATTTTTTAAAGTTCAACTTAGAAATATTTCGGCTATGAGATTTCTCTTAGTTTTATTGTGAAAATGTGAACGTAACCAAAAACATCTTCTAGAGTAAGCCCGAAACTGTTCTAAAAGTGGAAAAACTGTTTTATCATAAATTTGCCAATTACACGGAGATATCATAAAGTCATCATAAAGACAACATGAAGACTTCCTATGTGATTTCCGTTCGAAATTTAAGTTCAATGCGCATACGAGTTCCACTAGGTCACGTGTGAAATATGAAATACCATAACCCTAAAATCGGTAAAGTGGTCTTTTTCAGGATAATGATGAGTCCCTTACTAGGATTACCTGAAAAACTATAATATACAGGTTACATTATGATTTGAATTAGGAAATTTTGCTAAATTAAAAGAATCAAATTTCTTTAATGAAGTACTTTTGAGGATTGCGCGCGCACGCCGGCGAATTTCAGTTTGCGCATCTCATCCTAGTCACACAACGACTTTTCGTTAGTGTTGCTCGTTGCTGCCAGGCCGCACAGTTGCCATCACTGTTCTCGCGTTCTTGTCAAATGTCCACGTTTTGAGACCCCCTGAATCCGAAAAACTGATTTTTACGAATGTGTCTGTCCGTCCGTGGATGGTTTTTTGTTAGCACGATTACTTTCGAAAGAATTGACTGATTGGATTTCCTGTGGTAAATTCTTTTACTATCTCAAAATGAAGGTCATGTTCGTTAGACAGCCATTTTGGATACAAATTCAAAAAGTTTCGAAAAACAGATTTTTACGAATGTGTCTGTCTGTCCGTCCGTGGATAGTTTTTTTGTTAGCACGATAACTTTCGAAAGAATTGACTGATCGGATTTCCTGTGGTAAATTTTTTTACTATCTTAAAATGAAGGTCAAGTTCGTTAGACAGCCATTTTGGATATAAATTCAAAAACTTTCGAAAAACAGATTTTTACTAATGTGTCTGTCTGTCCGTCCGTGGATAGTTTTTTTGTTAGCACGATAACTTTCGAAAGAATTGACTGATTGGGTTTCCTTTGTTAAATCGTTTTACTATCTTTAAATGCAGGTTAAGTTCGTTAAACAGCCATTTTGGATACAAATTTAAAAAGTGAGCGTATTTTGAAAATTTTCGAGACCACTTCTTTCAAAATTCAATAATTTTCTGTGCCGATATGCATATGTCCTGATATATGATATATTCATATATGAATATATATTTATATATTCATATATATTTATATATTCATATATTCTGCACGGATATTGATATATATATATATAAAATCCAAGGTGAACTTTTTGAAGGCAAGTGATACTTTTATTAGGGATGTCTTGAGGACATCCTACGGACATCCTTAGGATGTTATTCGGGACGTCCTCAGGATGTTATCAAGGATGTCCTGAGGATACGAGTATTTTCATCAAAAGATGAAAAAGCCTTGATGCAGACTGCTAAATCGAGAATCCAGCAAGATTTCCGAAAAGAGATGGGTCTCATAATAGATGTTCCTAGGCAAGGATCAGGAAATTCAAATGACGGGAATACTGTGCGGAGATTTTTCAGTGATCCTGAGTTAACAGCCCAAATTACTGGGGTTGATTTGCGTTTGATCGTGCAGGTTCTTTCCTGTGGACGTAAAATAGATGCAGCAAAATTTGAATCTTATGCTTTTCAAACTGCCCAGTTGTATGTGGAGCTTTACAACTGGTATTACA
>NC_046658.1:42770287-42781473 GCF_010883055.1 Belonocnema kinseyi
TTTTTTCGATGTTTGCATTAAAATAAAAATTAAATAAACAAAAAAATAAAAAATCTACTCTCACCATTTTCTGAAAAATTTAGTTCTGAATTTTTCAAAAAACAAAATTCTAAAATCGGTGCATAATTGCGTTCTAAATGTCATTTTGAACCTCATTTTCCGATTTCACCCCACTGTGCGATGGCAGCTAGGTTTGTTCCAATACTAGTACCCAGTGTTGGGCCGACAATGGCAGCCAAACATTGGCTGCCAAGTGCAGGCCGTAGTTATCATTCCGTCATTGGCGCGATAATGGCAGCCGAGCTTCGGCAATATTTGTGCCGACTATGGGCCAAGGTTAGGCCGTATGTGACTTCGCACTTGGGCAGAAGCGTTGGTCTAAATTGGCTGTACAACGAAATTGTCCTTTCCTTTCAGGCCAAAGGTCAACCCATTAACATATGCCTACAAGCTGCAACAACGACGACAAGTACGACCGACACAGAACTCACAGAACACAGTGACTCCGAAAACATCGAGATTCGATGAAATCCACGAAACTCAATTTTTACATTAAACCAATAACTTCTCATTGAGATGAGAATGTACAAAATATAAAATAAAACTTACCCGCTCGAGAGCTGGTCGTAAATCTAATTTATTTTCGATGCTAAATCTTGGAATTTGTAACAGCACCTCCGTTTCTCGTAAACTTTTCAGCAGTACGGAAACAGGAATATATGAAAGATCCTTTGATAATATATGTAAAGCATGTTCTCCTTGTGTAGTTGGGAGCAGCAGAATCAGTGAGATTTTTCCTCCCTGAAATTTGAATTCAATGTAAATCCTATAGTTTAACGAATACCAGGTATAGGTGTCAAAAGACCCTACACATAATGTATGGAAAAGACCTTTGGTGAAACTTCGGCAAGTTCGGTTTTCTGACGCTTAGTTGATTCTTATCAAAAGTCATAATGAGGCAATTTTTACCGAAAGGCTTTTTTTCATACATTTTGTTCAGGGTACTTTCTGGAATAATTCAATTTCATTTAGCCTAATTGTTGACATATATAGTTCTTATTTATTTGCTTCAATATTTATAATGAAATTGAAGAATATCTTTATTTTTCAAATTACCGTGTAAGGGATTTCAATGACATCAGCGTCCAAAGAAGGAACATAAGCTAAACTATATTGTCCAAAGTTTTCCATCATATTGACTTCTTGACAGCCACTATTGAAAGTCTGAAAGCAACGAGAGCGTGTTGATTTTTTATCAAATGCATAAAGCCACGTTCCTTTGAAATAAAGTGCTGTAGTCAGAATGATTTTAATGTCCGGACTAAGGCCACCTGAAAAACATTTTGGAATACTTGACAAGGTGCGATTTTTGAACATTTTAATCATTTTTTTTTTAAACTAAATTCTTAATTTTTGAAGAAAAACACTTGCTTAGGATTATATTAAATAATTACCAGGATCCACAATAGAACTGACATGATTCTTCGTTGCCCTCTTGATCCAATCATTGATAGCCTTGGCAGAATTAACAGAATCCGCAAAATCAACATGCAAAACTTGGCTATTATAATGCCTAATTAAATTTTCTTTGTAGTTTGGTGATATCATAACGTTCTTTCCCATCCAAAGAGATGTGGCTATAGTAATCTCTGTATTATTTATTCCACTTTGTTGTAATGCCTAAAAAACTCCAGTTATATATTTTAAATTAATAAGTACTTAATAAATAAGCAAAAATCAATTCGTTATTATTAATTAATTAATTCGTCATACCTGGCCTGCCATTA
The DNA here is from genome assembly GCF_010883055.1 of Belonocnema kinseyi. Lineage (NCBI taxonomy): Eukaryota > Metazoa > Arthropoda > Insecta > Hymenoptera > Cynipidae > Belonocnema > Belonocnema kinseyi. The sequence continues at coordinate 42,772,075 of NC_046658.1, forward strand.
GCTACGTTATATAAAAGCATGGGAAAAGAGACTACTTTAATAGAAGAAACTATAACTTACAGTGAAGCAAACTTTAAAAAAAATTTTAAAACTCTATAATTGTTTTCAAATATAATTTTGTGCAGATTCAATATCAAATTACACTTCATATGAAAAAAAAGAAATAATTTACCGAAAAAGGACTCAGAGTTCGTCTCACAGCATCTCTGACGCCATAATCATCCACTGGTAATCTTAAAGTAGACAAAAGTTGTTGTTGAGTTTGTCCGCCACTTCCTTCTGCAATTGTCATTAACGCTGCTTTGACACCAGCAGGTGCGACTACTAAATTCCCTTCAGTCTGCACATTTAATTCCTATTTTAAATTTACACAATAAAATTTATTCATTAACTGTACCACACTCTTATGACATTCATTTTATCAAAAGATGGTGAAAATTACCTGTAATAATTCGATGTTGAAAAAATTGTACCTTTCTTCAACCCCAGGAACTCCTGGTGGTACTAAAATGATTAATTTATAAATATTAATTTACGAAAAAAATTAATTAAATACATAGTTAATAAAATATTTTATTTCTATCTAGGTATAAAGTGAAAGTATTCGTCCAATTCATAAATATGATGAACAAAATAACATTTTCTACTTGTCTTCTAAATTGAATTCCATGTTCAATATCAATCACAAAAGCAAAACAAATCTGCGGAACCACTTCTATACATATGGAAGTATAAAAACTATAAAATCAAGGACGTACAAGGAACAGGTTTCTTAGGTGTGATTTATCGTTTCAGGATTAACATTTTTTGAATTAAATTATTGTTGCGGAATTTATACGCTTTTTTCATGACAAAATATTTCAAATAAATTTGCAATTAATTATAAATTAAATTGAAAAAATCATAAAAATGGTTTTAATTTATAATGATATTTGTATTGATGATAATATATGGTCTTTAATTTAAAATATCACACGTGAAATAGATCGCAAATTCAAAATCAGCGTTTTACAGAAATGTATATTTTTAGATTTCTGTTGTGCAAAAGAGGAAGCAGTCGTACCTGCGGAAGTGTGACAAACAGTACTCAACAATAACAGAAACTTGTACATCCTGGATAATTATCACGCACAGCACTTTCTTGAAGCGGGAATCAAGTATGTACCGCGTTTAGCTATTTGGTCATTCGCTATGGAATTGGGAAGCGCGCACAAGCTGTGCGCAACAGTTAATAGCAAATTTGTAATGGCTAATAAAAGAGATCGCGCAAGGTCCCCTTCTTATGCAATTGTGACTTTTATGCTCATTCATGTCCATTAATACACACGCACTCTAAGCGATTCTGTAAATAATTAGATTCAACCGAGCAATGAACCTTTTGCGCATGTTTATTTCTACTTTAAAAAGCGCCATGTGACGTAAATTCCAATTTAAAAAATTGGAAAACCCCAGAATTATTATAATGTAAAAAAAACTGTTCACTGTAGTATTTTCTATTTTTCAACCACAATACATACGAAATGGATCGTAATTTTATGTGAAATTTAAAAATTGAAAGTTGAAAAAAGAATCAATTTTTAGACCAGTTTTAAATACTTTTATTGACAAATACATCTATAATTTATAAATATTCATGAAACGGCTTGTTATGTCTAAATACTCTCATCTTCAGTTTGACCATTAATATGTTTAATCGTTTATTTACAATAAGCTATGTACTTTATGACTGTTTTTGCATTATGATGTAAAATTATATTTTCTCGTATATTTAAAGAGAATTTCAAGGGGCTAGTCAAATGGGAAATTAATTACCATTAGTCTGCGTAATTTCTTCCCCAAATCTCGTGGGAAGGTTGGGTGTCATATTTGTGTTTCCAATTCCTTGAAGAGGGTTTTCTATTTTTCCGATGAACAAAATTGTCCCAGTTGTTTCGTCCTCGATGTAGAAGATAAATGGACGATTAGCTATAAAGGCATCTTCTCCAATTTTGTTTGAAATTTGAATTTCTGAAATTCAAGTATGAAATTATTCACACATCTTATTTATCTTAATTATTATTCTAATATATATTTCAGAGTGAAAATTAGAAGAAGAAAAACAAACCAGTTGCAACGTAGGCTGCAGTACCCTTTTCGTTCACTTCGATTCCAGATTTTTGCAAAATATCCGAAACAAGAAGTTGAGGAGAATTGCGGTTCGTATGGATAATTCCTGTGAGAGTTGCTGAACCTTTGAAAATGTCTTGAATTCCTAACTAAAGAATCAGTGCTCAATTATTCAATTCAATTCTAGTTTTGAGAAAATTAAAATGAAAGATTGATTTAAAATAGGGATGAGAGATTTTATAAAAACACTTTACCTCTCTAAATGTGGATTCCAGGTGGCTGGTGAAATCAAATTTGAATTTTGGAATGCCAACCGCTATTGATAAATCTTGCATTAGCCACATTTGCCTGCTAAAAGCAGAGGGATTCAATTTATCAATCAGTGAATCCAGTGCACTCGATTTTCTGGGTAGAATGAAATACATTGCGTATTTGTGACCCTATAAATATATTTTAATTTTGGAAATTAATATAATATTAATATAAAATTCCAATTTTATGAGAGAAGATAATATGAAAAATAAAAATAACTTTTGACGCACAGAGTAAGGAATTCGGAGTATCTTAGCATCTAATTCAGTTGATGAAGAATAGTAAAATCGCCCATAAGAATGCATCATTGGAACATCAATGCTACTTGTTGCTGTTGGATAAAATTTTCCTGTTCTAGTCGCTTTTTCTGAAAATGGTTGTCGATCCCAAGTTCCTTTGAAAAATAAAGCATTCACGACAATCATCACAGATCCTTGTAGACTTTTTTCTGAAAATTTGTATTTAATTTATTACTACACAATAAAGGTTTCAATGTATAAAAGATTTTCTCCATTAGGTACTTTTTACATTGAATTTCTTATTTATTAACACTTTCTAAATTATATTTTTATAAACTTGAAATTGATCCAAAATATTTTAGGTCAACAAATAACATTTTCTTTTATTTAAGAGTATATAGCTCGAAACTATACGAAACTGGAAAAAAGTGTGGATATGAAGTATAAGGTCTTACCATCTTCTATCATTTTATCTATATTATTTTCAGTTGTATTTTTCACCCAATTATTAATGCTATCAGCAGTTGCGTGAGTGTCTGATGAATTTAAGCTCAATACGTCTGTAGAGTAAAACATTTTTATGATTGCAGCATATCTTTGTCTGAGTTGTACTGCAGAATCGATGTACATACGGGTACCGATATTTAATGAGTAATCAGGATTCTTGGCCTGCAAATAAATGGAGCAATATTTGTTTAAAATTTCTGTTAACAATTTTCAATCTTAAACAGGGCTTAAATCTTTTGAATTTAGAACTACCCTACGACACGCACTTTGTTTACACTCAGACGTGGATTTACCATAGATGCAACATGAGCAGTGGCCCGGGCGGCAAATTCCGAAGGGCGGCAAATTTGGAACGGAATTTTTCTTTAATTAAAAAAAGACTAAAGAAAAACGTACACTTACTTACGATTGAATGGTAATCATTCTCAACATTCAATGACAGATTATATAATTTTAGTCAATAGTTCGTAAAAAAGGCGGCACTTTTGTTATCCACCCGGGGAGGCAAGTTCTTAAATCCGGCCGTGTTTACACTATTCTTAAATGTCGTAACTCCTCTCCTCTCTCCTTCTCATTGTTACCCTTGTTGTCACACTACATTTTATGCCCTGATTCTAAAATAACCTTGATTTTTCAGTACAGTATTTGACGATGGAACAAATTGTGGGAATCCATTCAAATCGGACAAAGATGACAATTTTATTATCTATTTCAATGTCATTCGATAATTGACCCATATAAGTCATTTAGTTCTTATGTCAAATCTATTTTTAGATGTAGAATAAAATTACAAGTCTTGAAAAATTAATCCAGTGAAACATACTTGCCTGAAGTGAGTTTAAAATATAAGTAAACTTGTCTCTGGTAACTGCTCTACTTATTGGCAAATGCATAGCATTTGACAATTCTTGGGCAGTTTGACCTTGTGCACCCTCATAAAGATAAATCATGGCCAATTTTGCAGAAATAGGCGACACCAACATATTTCCAGAGTATTTCTTCGCCATCACCTAATTGGTAGAAAAAAATTGTAATTAAAATGGTTTATTTAACAAAAGTATGATTGTATGTTAGTATTCAATTATATAGGTAAAAGTTGCAATTGTTATTCGCAAACATAATATGTGATATTCCGTAAGGAAAGGAATCACTTTGTCGGTAGGAAGTTACGTATAGAACTATTTTAGCCGGGTAAATTCTCGACATTATAAGAAAATCGAATTGCCGGAGGTCTTTTCAACTTGGAACTTTGAAAACCCGCTTTTCGAGAAAAATGCTTTTACACTGCGCTTTATTTTCTCTTCAGGCATACAATTTAACTACTTCCGGTCACTTCCGGGACATAAGTATCATGTCACGTGATATAGTATGGATTGAAGTATGATTTCCCTTCGAAACCCCGAAATCGATACTTTTGACCTTTGTTTGCAAATACGCCAACATCTCCTAAACGACCTCTAAGTTACGACCGCGAGAAAGTGGGTTCCTTTCCTTGTAAAACGTCACATATCATCATTATATCTGGTTTCATTCCTTAAATTCTTTAAAAGATTCTGTAAAACCTCATTGCATTATAAAAATGTTTTTTATAATTTATATAGTATTATTTTTGTGAACAATTTATTCATCGCCTTGAAAATTATTTACAATTAACATCAGTATCAGTACATATTTTTCGATTTTATTAATAGTTTTTAGCTAAATCTTGCTGACTGTAAAAAAAATATGATTCGAGAATAACCTAGCACGGGAAAGTATTATAAAGTCCATAAAAATGGATTTTATCTTGCCTACCTAAACTAAAGAACAAAATATTAGAGTAAAATTGTATTTATATATTTCCACTGTTAAGAAAATTATGTATATATAATGCGATCAAAAATATTTCCAACATGTATAATTTTTTACTTTGAAAAGATTCCAATCGAAAGTATCGAAACGTTCCCCTCGGTAAGGAATAAAATCGTCAATATCATCATCAATGGTTGATGCATTTCTTGCAGCAGTTGGACCAGCCTCAATTATACTGTCTTGGATCAAACTAATAATGACAACCAGTGCCTGCCACCCTAAATAATAATAAATAATGATAGTAAATAATGGAAATGTTTTAACTCACAAAACATAATTATTAGTTATTTCTATATTTGTATCGTCTGCAGTAATTATTTGAATTTAAATGGAAAAATTATAGTTTATAGTTTGCTGTGGAAATCTCGGCGGAAATTCCAACGATTTTTAGAACTAGTGATGAAAGCGAATTTTAATTTTCTTCATAAAATAACATAATAACTATAGTCATATGACTAAGGGTTTAAAAGATAATTACTACGAGTCAAAAGAATACTTGTTTAGTTTTCAACTATAAAATTATTAACATTAAAAATGTCAAACTTGGATTAAAAAGTTATTCCTCTCAAATATATTACACAAATTAACATAAGACGAATAAACCAACCGAAATTATACCGAGATTTTTATTTAAATATTTTGAAAATCCATTAGCTTTAATTTTTCAAGACGCCAGGGGTCTTGAATGCTGTGCCAGAAACTAGGTTTCAAATTACAATTTTTTTAACTGTACATTTTCTATATTCATAATTCTTACGAATATAACAATAAAGAAGCAATTGGAAATAATATTTGCAAAAGTGTAATAATGTTCCATAAAAAAAATAATTATTGAAGGATCAAAGTATCTAAATAATTTATAAAATCACAGTTTGCAATGTCTTCAAAAGTATATAAACAAATCTTAAACAAGGATACATTGTTTGACATTAGAACTGTGTTTAATAATTTTCATTAATTAATATCACTTACCGAAACGACAGCTATTGTACATGATGACAATAAGGAAAATAAGTGAAGAAATTAAAAAAAAAAAACTTTCCACGCAGTGAGTTCATGGACGAGTTCAGTAACGAAGCAAACCGGCTCAACTGTGGTTGGTTTGGTACAGGCACTGACGTTACTTCTTGTTCTTTCGAGTGGGGTATTCATATACCTAGGTACGACGGTACGTAGAATCATAAATAAAAAAGGAAAATACAAGAAGCGTATAACAGAATGGGATATATCCATATACATCATGGAAAAACACACAACTTGAACAATGATCAAATCCATCTATTTAAAAATAAAAACCTTTCCCGACCTTTATCACAACTGGAAATTCCGTAAATTTTTTGTTAGAGTTGGATTTTTTATTTTTACATTCTCATCAAAGAATGTCCGCCTGTCTGTCTGTCCGTTCGTTCGTGTGTCTGTAGATTTCCAGTTTGTTAGCTCGATAACTTTCGAAAGAATTGACAGATTGGATTGGCCTTCCGTATATTTTTTAGTGTCCTAAACAAAAAGTCGAGTTCGTAAGCCACCCATTTTGGATAAAAATTCCAAAATTGAGCGCGTTTTTTATATCTTTAATCTACTTTTTTCAAGATTCAAAAATTCTCTGCACGGATATTTATAGTATTCAAAAAGACAAACAATTTTTCCTGGCTTTTTTTGATAAAATCAAAAATTATCAGAGCTATAGCATTTACAAAATTCAAAAAAACACAAGAAAATGAACATTTAAAGCCAAATAACGCACGTTATAAAAAAAGTCACACGAAGAAAAATATTGCTTTTTGAACGCCCTACAAGATTATCATAACAACTTTTTGAATTTTTTTGAAAAATCCACAGCACAAAAAAATAATGGAAAATAATCAATTAAATTTTGTGGTTCAACTATGCAAAATGCGGAAAGAGATTAGTTAATAAAAATTGTACATTTGAAAAAGATTTACAAATTTGTTATTTTACACTATTTGATAGGATTTGTAGTTTTTGCTTAATTCTTGAAAAACATCATAAACAGTGAAAAAAAATCTGCCCGCTGCGTGGGCACATTCTCATCACAACTTTTGAACCCTATGAATCCGAAAAACAGGTTTTTACTAATGTGTCTGTCTGTCTGTCCCTTCGTTCCTTCCTATTTTAGTTAGTGCGTCTGTAGATTTTTAGTACTTTAGCACGATAACTTTCAAAAGAACTGACAGATTGGATTGGCCATTGGTATATTTTTTAAGTGTCCTAAACTTAAGGCCAAGTTCGTAACCCAGCCATTTCAGATAAAAATTCAAAAAGTAAGGGCATTTTGAATATTTATGAGTTTAATTTTATTAAGATACAAAAATTCTCTGCGCGGATATTTATAGTATACGAAAAGACGAACAATTTATTCAAATAACTTTTTTTGATAAAATCAAAAATTATCAGAGTTATAGCATTTACAAAATTTAAAAAAACACGAAAATGCACATTTTAAGCCAACTAACGCACGATATGAAAAAAGTCAGAAGAAAAATGTTATTTTTTGAATGTCCTACAAGGTTATCACAACGCTGCTCAAGGCTAGTGACCTTCTCAGCATAAAATACTAAGGGTCCATCCATACACCACGTGGACAGTTTAGGGGGGAGGAGGGGTATGGCAAAATTCCACGCTTGTCCACGAGGGGAAACGGGGGGGGGGGGCTAGAATCCACGTGGACACTCGTTCCCCTAAATCTGTGAAAAATTTACTGAAATCAGACAAGGTATACTTGAGGTACACTCGAATTTTTTATATTGTGCTTTAAAGACCAATAATATCTATATCTTCAAAAAATACGTATAGTACAGTCGGTACTAATATAGAATTATGAACTCCTGATCTATCTTACCGTCCCTCTCATCATTTAAGACAATGTTATATATTGTTTTATCGTTCTTTCCTACGAACACCATACTTTTTGTTTTATTTGCGTTAAAGTTGAGGCCTATATACTCTTCATGCTTGCATTCAGTTTATTTAACATAACGCATCCTTGTCTAACGCCATGCATAATATCGAAACAGTCACTCAATTTCCCATTTAACCTTACACTCGCTTTACTACCCGTATAATATTGTTTTTATAGCTTCAGTAGCATTCCATTGACTCCGTAATCTTTCAGAATAATTATTTATAATTTTTAATGTATGTTTTTTATAATAAAAATTTGTAATAAATAATCATAAATAATTATTAGTAATTATTGATCATTAATTAATTAAGAATCAATTAAAAAGAACAATACTAATGATTAGAACTTTTTATGATGTAAAAAAACTAAAGGTAAGTTTTCAACCAAATAGTTGAATCCTCTACAAGAACAGATTAATTTTTAACTATTCAGTTGAACTTATGACCAAAGAGATTGATCTTTATGTAATGAAATTAATTTTCAGCAAAGTAGTTTAATTATTAACCAAGTAGTAGTTAAATTTCCAATCAAGATTATTAATTTTATACCAAAAGACTAATTTTGAATAAAATACATCAATGTTCAACGACATGGTTGAATTATCAACCCAAATCAATTAATTTCAATCTAAAAATTTAATATTTAAATTTTAAGTTAAATTAATTAATTTAAAAAAGAAAAAACGAGTTTTCAACAAAATAGCTTAATCTCAAACCAATTAAATAAATATTTATCAAAGTCGATCAACTTTCAACCGCATGTAGTAGAATTTTCAACAAAAGAAAATTAATTTTCAACATAGTAGTTCAATGTCAAACCAAGTAGTTGAATTTAAAAAATTGAATTCTCAATAAGAAATGTAAAAGTTGATTTTTAACTAAAAACAATACATTTTCATTTAAAAGAATGATTAGTTTAATTTTCAATTAAAGAAATTCATTTTCAAATTGAATTATATGTATTCAGTTCGAATTTAAGCGAAAAAGTAGGAAAAGGAGAAGTTCCTTGAAAACAGAGGAAAAAGTGAAAAGGTTTGAAATGGGGTAAATGTCGGGAATAGGTGCAAAAATGTGAATTCTGTATTTATATGCTTTAACCCCTCCACCAATGACAAAAACTGCCACAAAAAATGTACCCCACCCCCGGGCAGTGTGACGTAGTTTTTAAGCCCCTCTTTAAAATGCCTTATAGAAAGTTATAAAAATGGACAAAATGATATATAGAATCACATAGAGCCATATAGAATTTGTAAAATTTCTGTAGGTTTCTATAAGACATTTAATGGAGGGATGGACCCTTTAAAAAATTCTTTGGTTAATATAAATCAGATTGAAAAAAGTATATTTTACTAGAATAAATAATAGACGAAACTCCCGCTTTCAGTCACCCCGTTTTCAGCCCTCCTATAAATACGGTCTCACGCAGTTCTTCAGAGGAGTAGGGCGAGAGCGGTTGCGACAT
>NC_046658.1:42781573-42786668 GCF_010883055.1 Belonocnema kinseyi
GGAAACGAGTCAGGCGGCCCTCACAGTTTACGTTTATATCCCCCCGAAATCATTCCAAGGCCATTTGAAGGCAACCCCCGACATTTGACTGAAAGCGAGAGTTTGGTGTCATTCGTTGTAATATGTTTCTTTAGCACAATCTTTTTACTTCTATAAATATTTTATCTGAGTTTGAAATTTGCAATAATAACTATTATTCTTATTTTGAGAGGTATGCTTGTGTTTATATTTGGTACAGAATTTAAGCAATGCAATTCCAAATTTTAGTTTACAAATCACCTGGGAACCATATGAACATTTTCTGAATTTCCCAAATTGAAATTTTCCTCATTGGTTCGTTGAGCACGCGGCTTTTTCGTTACGTAGATCCACATGGAAGTGCCAGAAGTTCGCTTGCATGACATTGTGTTGTATACAAATACAAACTGAGATTATTTTAATTTTTAAATATGGTGTATTGACATGTTCGTCTTTTTTGCTGGTGCTCACTCTACTGACCCTTCTCGACACATTCCCTATGACGGGCAGTTTAAAAGTGTCTACATTGAAGGAAAAAAAATACTTTTCTGCTTTCCTTTCAAATCTATTTAATTAAACTATGTGCTGAGAAACTCATTTGCGCAAATGGCTACTAATTTCATTTTATAATGAGTACCATAGATTACCTGCCATTTATGCTCGTCTATAATCTGCGATAAATGTTGATTTTAGCGTTCAGGAAAATAGATTAAAAATGCTAGTTTTTATTGCGGTTTCGTCATGTGAAGATTTTCTATAAAAATATTTTTAGGCTTATAGCTTACATTATTATGGTTCACATTTTGTGTTTCAGAAAAGAATAGTTTTATTAGGGGTTTGGGAAATTTCTATTACGGAGACACGTTACTACCTATGAGAGTGGGCGGGGAATAATTTTAGGAAGGTATTTCAGATAAATGAAGGACTGAGACATTATAAAAAAAGGAAGTAGATATGCCTCATGCATCATCAAGGATGTTGGGGGTTCTAACACCCAAAACCTGTCCCTTGGCTACGCCACTGTTTATAGTCTATAAAGGTGTAAGTGGATGAATCCTCGGCTCAGCCGGTTATTAACCCAGTGGGCACCGGAACATCCTAAAGACGTCCTTAGGACGTCTTTAAATGTCCTGGGACATTCTTGGAAATTGGCGTCTAAGTCCCAGGGTCGTTACAAAAACAACTTTAGGACGTCTTAAATACATTCTATGTCTGGCCTAAAGTTTTCCCCAGAAGTCCGCAGGGCTAGTCCTAAAGACGCCCCAAAAAGACCTATAAGAGACATGATTATTTTTTCACGCTAAAAAGTGAAAGACCTCCCTGTGGGCACCAGGACATCAAAAGGACGCCCTAAAAGCGTCTTTATTAAGAGTATGAAATTGAATATCGTGCGTTGCTTGGCTTAAAATGTTAATTATTGTTTGTTTTTAGGCGGTTTGAAAATGCTATAACTTTAATCTTTTTTCTTTTACGGAAAAAAGTCGTTAAGATAAATTGTTCGTGTTTCTGAGCACTACGAAAAACCATGCATAGAAATTTTCAAAAGCTATTATGCTAAAAAAAAGTTGTTATGATAACATTGTAAGGCTCCCCGAAAGAAACATTTATTTACTCCTGACTTTTTTTCATATCATGCGGTGTTTGCCTTAAAATGTTAATTTTCGTTTGTTTTTTAGGATTTTGAAAATGCTGTAGTATTTTGAAATGCTCTGACAATTTTGATTTTATTGAAAAAAGTCATATGAATAAATTGTTCGTGTTTCAAAGTACTATGGACAACCGTAAATAGAATTTCCAAATCTGGAAAAAACGTGGTTTCGAAAATTTTGAAAATGTGCTCAGTCTTGAGTTTTTATACAAAATGGCTGGTTAACGAACTCGTTCTTTCTTTTTTGATCCTGAAAAAGTGTGCCGAAGTACACAATACTACAGACTACAGTCAGAGAAACAGGCAGGCACCTTCATAAAAATAGTTTTTTCGGGCTCAGGGAGTCTCAAAACGTGGAGATTTGATAAAAACTGACCATGTCAGATTTTACACAAAACCAATAAAATAATCTTGTCACCCCCCATTTAAGGTTCGTTTAGGCACACCGTGATCCTTCATAACATTCTGAGGACGTCCGTAGGTTGTCCTGAGGACAACTTACGGACGTCCACAAGATGTTATCAAGGATGTCCTGAGGGCAAACTACGGATGTCCTCAGAATGTTAAAAAGGATCACGGTGTGTCTAAACGAACTTTAAATAGGGGTGACAAGATTATTGCATTGGTTTTGTGTAAAATCTGACATGGTCGCTTTTTTCATCAAATCTCCACGTTTTGAGACTCCCTGAGTCAGAAAATACTATTGTTATGAAGGTGTCTGTACTGAATATATCAGGATATATGAGTACCCGTACAGAAATCCTTAAGCCTTACTGATTACATCTTTAAGATATACTTTATGGGACTAGATAAGAACGTCTGTATTACGACCTAATGACGTCTTCTTGTAAAAGCCTAAAGACGTCCACAAAAAGACGTCTTTAGGATGACTTTAAGTCAAGTGTGCCCACTGGGAAGTTGCCTATTGAAAGATAACGACTATTTCCCCTAATCGGAATATTTTAAAGGTGGCTTTCCGAAAGGACAGAAGCACTATTTTGACTTTTTTTAGGAGATACAAAAAAAGTTCCCAGAAATTGAATTTTAAATGTATAGGAAAATGAATAGAAACGTGCTTAAAAGATAGATCAGTGGTGAATTGAAGCAAAGATATTCATTGAAGCGTGAAAATCTGAATGGGTCAATGTCACCAAGTTCCTAGAAAATAGAGGGAGAATATTTGTTCTTCTGGGACGCTTGTTTTTTCAATTTTGGGCGATGTTAAAAATCGAACTTTTATTTTTTAAAAACAGCAAAAACTGATACTCAAAATATTAAAGTGATACATTGAGAATTAAAAAGTTTCATTGAGAGAAGTCATCCAATTCAGAGAAAATGGAATGGAATTTTTTCGCTCGAGCACACGTTTCCTCAACTTTGGAGGCTAATTTAACGTCCTTACTTTAAACTAAAAGAAGCAAAACCAAAATAAATTTTGATTTGGTAAGTTGTAACAGAATTTCAAAACCCAAGCAGAATTATTATGTATAGGTTATACATACTGTGAAGTATTATATATAATATTCATATGATTTATACATTTTTTGTATAAAACAAATGAATATTATATATAAAACTTCACACCATATATAAAGTATATATAATTTTTCCGCCTAAGAAAGTTCGAGTAAGTTTAAAAACTTGCAAAAAAGAACTATAGAAAAAAACTTTAATTGAAGGGTATCGCTGGTTTAAAAAAATACATAATAGAAAGAAGAAATGAGAAAAAATCATTGTAATAGAAAAATAAATGAAATTTAATTACACTTTTATTTCTCCCCATTGAACTAATATATATTCATAAATAGGACCCCAGGCGAAAATATCATATATAGTTTATATACAAACAATGAATTTCTGTAAAAAATTGAATGACTCTTTTCTGAAATTCGAAATCGCACAATATGGATGTTCCATAGGGGCCCCCGCAACGGAGCCAGCTCAGTTGCCCTCACGGATCAACGATTAAAATTTCAAAGTTCAAAGGGAGAATATTTTTTTGACGCCTCAAATTTTAAGGTTTCATGATTTCAAACTTACAAACAGCGAATATCTGACAAAAATTCGATAACACTTATTTAAAATTCCAACTTTGACAATGTGTATTTTCCAAAGGCGCCAATCCGGGGGGGGGGGGGCAGCTCTATTATTCTCACGGATCAACGATTAAAATTTCTAAATCGGAACAATAAATATTTGATATCCTAGAAAATGGACATAATCTAATACGTTTAAAAATATGGTTCATGCGTTCTAAAATTTAAAAAAACTGTAAATACATCTATCTCGAAAACAGCTTTTTTCCTGCTTTTTTTTAATTTTAAGTTTCATCTTTATGAAAAATTTTAAATGTTTATAAAAAATTACATTTCCCGTCATTGTAAAAAGTTTTAAAGTAGTCTACAATGTGAAAAAACGAAATATTACACGAAGAAAAATGGTAATCGATTAAAATGATTTATTAATTAATTATTTTATTGATATTCCTGTTAATAGTTCTTGTATTTTACATTTACATAACGTCGTATGATAATAAATAATTAGAAAAAGAGAGCTTAAAATTTGATACTTTAACTTTTCTGAACTGTACCCAGTGGGCACATTTTGCTTAAAGTCATCCTAAAGACGTCTTTTTGTGGACGTATTTAGGCTTATACAAAAAGACGTCATGAGGTTGTAATAAAGACGTTCTAATCTAGTCCCATAAAGTATATATTAAAGATGTTATCAGTACGGCTTAAGGATGTATTTAAAAGGTCCTATGTCTGGCATTTCGTCGTCTTAAGGATGTCTTGAAAGGATATCCAGGGGACAATGTCGTAAGGATATCAAAAGTATAGTTGAAGGTGTAACCAACAACGAGGAATTTTCATCGATCGTCCATCAAATAGAGTAATAAACATTGAAATTAAAATTTCAATTTTAAATCTTCGGTCATACGATCATTTATTAATAAATTTAATTTATAACAACGTTTCGGCCACATTTTTGTGCCTTCTTCAGGTTTAAAACATTTTGTGTATTCTAAAATTAATAATATAATGGTAATTAATAAATAAATATTTAAAAGTCAAATTTTTTTTAAAAATGTAATCGAAAATTTTTTTTAACAATGTACTTACAATTTGGGTCATAATAAAAATTTTTTGTTGATAAATATTAAATCTATATTTGAGTCAGTGTTTTTCCATTTTCCACTCGAAAAATATCATTTCATAATCACTATTTGTTTAAAAAAATTATTTTTAATTTCTGTAGTCATACTTAAATAATATGTAGATTGTTAAAAATTTTTGTGTGAAAATTTTTAATTTTAAAATTCATTTCGAACACGTATTGTGGATAAACCAAGGTCTACCGAGCTCGAAACTGAGCATGATACTGAAATAATGTGAATTAAACGATTGGAAAGTGTTTACATTTAGTTTA
>NC_046658.1:42786768-42795606 GCF_010883055.1 Belonocnema kinseyi
AGATCTTAAGCAATAAAAATATATGTGTTTCAATTTTTTCTAGTGTCGAATAGTCTTAGTTATTGGCCGTTGAAAAGCAGTGTACCGGTAGTGGCGTTTTGGTCGTTTAAGGGTTAAGTGGTACTTTTATTAGGGATGTCTTGAGGATATTCTACGGACGTCCTGAAGACAACCTACGATCGTCATCAGGGTGTTATCAAGAACGTCCTGAGGACAACCTACGGACGTCCACAGAATGTTATAAAGGATCACGATGTGCCTACACGAGCTTAAAATGGGGATGACAAGATTATTGTGTAAAATCTGACATGGAAGGTTTTCATCAAATCTCCACGTTTTGAGACTCCCTGAGTCAGTAAAAAACTATTTTCATGAAGGTGTCTGTCTGTTTGTTTGTCTGTAGTATGTAGTATTCTGTAGGCACGATAACTTTCGAAAGATTGATCAGATTTGGAAATTCTATTTACGGTTGTCCATAGTGCTTTGAAAAACAAACAATTTATTCATATGACTTTTTTCAATAAAATCAAAATTTTCAGAGTTATAACATTTTCAAAATTTTTAAAAACAAACGGAAATTAAAATTTTAAGCAAACAACGCATGCTATGGAAAAAATTAAGGAGTAAATAAATGTTTCCTTCAGAGAGCCTTGCAATGTTGCTTTTTTAAATCCTAAGGATGGCCTTAAAACGACTAGTGTCAGTACGAAGGATGTCCCGAGAACGTCCATATATTTAAAACGTCTTTAGGTCATCTTTAGGACTTTGGACGTCCTAGAGACGTTGATTGACCTGACATGAGACGTCCCACAAACGTCCAAAGGATGTTCTTGGGATTTTCATAGTTTTGTGCCTACTACGATTATACTCACAATGTTGTAGGGCATTTAAAGTCGTTTTTAGGACGTCCTTTTGATGTCCTGGTGCCCACAGGGATGTCTTTCACTTTCTTGCGTGAAAAAATAATCATGTCTCTTATAGGTCTTTTTGGGACGTTTTTAAAACCAGCCCTGCGGACATCTTTGAGACAACTTTAGGCCAGACATAGAACGTCTTTAGGACGTCCTAAAGTTGTCTTTATAACGACCCTGGGACTTAGACGCCAATGTCCAAGAATGTCCCAGGACATTTAAAGACGTCCCAAGGACGTCTTCAGGATGTTCCGGTGCCCACTGGGTAGCTTATGATGATGGCTTTTTCACCGAGTTTTAACTTGTCGCTTTAGCGCAGTGGTTAGCACTCCCGACTGTTAGATTTAAGTATGGATATGTAGGTTCAATAACCCGTAGCCTTAGAAATTTCATTTGTAATATAATGTTTAAAAATGTAATATATGTATTCACTCTTAACAGGACTATTAATATTGGCAGTCAAAATACTCTCAATCAATTAATATTTATTTTTTCAATACCTTTTTGCCATATCATTAGAGTATAGCAGTATGGCACTAGTTAGCACTGACGCAGTACTGCGCCCGTGATGGATTTGCTATTAGGGTAGTACTGTGCCAGTAGCGATACCCAGTGCTGGCCCAACACTGACAGCCCAGTACAAAATAGTGTTATCATTCCAGGGATATGCCAGTACAGGTGCCAACACACGCAAAAAAAATCAAGAGTGCTTTCATGTTGGCAACAATGAGGTATCCATGAGGAAAGCCCATGTTCGGCCCCTATGGATTAGCATGTCGTTTCCATAAGGGACCACGCCTGGATTTCCCTCATGAATTCCACAAGGCATGAGGGCAATCCAACGGGGCACCTGACGGGGGCCCCCTCCATTTTCCACACAGGTAATATCAATAACAGTTCTTTATATTTTTACAATGATAACTTATATCTGATAACTTAAATTAAAACATTTTCTTATTTAAATCCACTACTCGATCTTCTATCAATTTACTTCCATTCTAATGATTATAAATCGAATCTGCTTTTACTATTCTTTTCTATATTCGCTGAATAGAACTAGACTTCACCATTTTATTGTCGGTTATTGTTAGTTGTAAGTTTCATATTGCGGATACAACTGTCACCATATTCTGTTTTAGAAAGATTTCGACTGATTCACATGCGAATGCAATTAATTATAAAACGCGTATTGAAAAAATTGGAGATTAGTCGGTACAATTCGACTCCATATGACGAACAATCTATGAAATCCAAACTTACCGATTTTCTGCATGCTTAAATGTTTCGATTAAAAAAATGGTATCGAGTCGATTCTTTTTTTCCTGCGCAAAGTCCATCAATTGGAAGAATGGTCGACTGTTTGGAGAACAACGAACATAGAAGCAATTTAGACACTGCGTGGTTCCAATTATAGAAAGAAAAGCAAGCAATAACCAATATTGATGATAACAAGCAGTAAATGTTTCAGCAGTCATTTATTCCCAAACAATGTAAAAAATAATATTTTCTGATTGAAATGTGATAGTTGTTTCTTGTTTCAAGTAGTACATTTTTTAAACCTTATATGATTATTTAAACAATTAATTATTATTTATTTACAAAATATCTGAAAATTGAGCCAGAGAGGTTAAATTTTTCTCAAATTGGCACCCGATGCTACTTTTTGTTGAATAATTACATAATTTTGATACATTTCATTTAATTTTTAATAAATTTGTATGTGCTCAAGCAGTTTTTTTTGACAACTTAAAAAAATAAAATAGAATACAAATAATTATTTTTTTGACTGTATAGTGTATAGAAAGATTATCTTCTCTATTGTTTAATTGTCTATAAAAATTTTAGATTTTTAAAATCATATTTTCCGAATTAAACTTAATATTGGATGATTTCGAGGTGTAGTAAATTCTGCTAAAAGCTGTGTTTTATTGTTTAAACAATTTTTATTCGTTCAAGCAATTATCTATTAAAAAATGTGGATCAATAATATATAACACAAAGGATTATTTTCGTAAATACATATATCAATGTATATTCGTTGTGTCTTCGAGTATGTCAGCTTGATATTCATAAAAGACTTTCAAATGCTATAATCAAATATAATCAAAATTCATTTTATAAGCAGTCTAATTACAACTCTGATTAAAAAACCTTATTTTCTTTATTCATTCTGATGCGTTTTCTTGAAGGAAAGATGACGAGATTTCAAATCGCGAAAAAAGTTAATTGAATTCGCCGTGATGAAGTGCTGAATATAAAATTAACTTAAGTAGTGTTTTTATTATTTTAATTATCATAAATTACCTCAAATGTAGCACTTCGTCCTCATAAATTTCGTTTAGAGAAAATGTTGAACCTTGAATCATAATTTGCATTTGTGAATGTACTTTTTAATAAAATGAAGCTCTTAGCCAAATTTGCTACTCCTCAAAATCATTCAAATTCAAAATTAAAAAAAAATTTAATGTTTGTGGAGAAATAATTGTTTAAGCAAATTATGTTTGTTTAAAAAATATATAAATGGTCAATATAATCTTTATATAGCCAATACAGTAAGAAAAATATTTAATTGTATGTGTTCTATATTATTGCAATTTATTTAAAGTTATCGAAAAAAACTGCTTAAGCAAATAAAAATTATTGAAACAAATAAATATTTGTTAAAAATTAAAATAAATGTATCAGAATTATGTAATTATTCAACAAAAATAAATAATTACATAATGTTTAAAAAAAATTCCTGCTCCAAATAAGGTCCAACTATCACATTTCAATTAGATTCCATTAGTAATTATTTGTATAGAAATGATGACAGAAATTGCTAAAAATTAACAATAATACGTTAAAATGTAGTTTTTTTGTGTCATATTTGGGATACTGCAAGGGGTAATGATGGGTTAAAAAATGTATTAAAAAGTTATTAGTATTATTTTAATCCATGGACACTTATCTTCAATCCCTAAAAAACTTGACACGTTTCGATGAAACCTTGGAGCATGAGTTTAATTTTTCGAAAATAAAAAATTTCTCCTTGTTAATCAAATGGGATTTTGAAGTGCCCGGTAACACGTATTAATATTTGAGTTTCGAAAAAAATATGGATTTATTTCCTCTGGAAATAAAAACTGTAGCTCGAAAAACGTTTTTTGGACCACCCTAATATGTATATTTCACTGCTTTATTGTATTTCACCCCATTCATTCAGTGCACCGCAGATTCTATATACCATCCACAAAGGGTTACAAATATTTATACATCTAATGTTTAAAGAAATATATGTTTCTTGTCCATTTTCCACATTGCTGCGTTTTTGACATTCTAATCGTAAGTCCAAATCTTTAAAAAACGCACATAGCACACGTGCCATTCTTATTACGTTTATTTGGTTGAATCTACTAAAATATTATTTTATTATGACTGCTAAATTGACATGGCGTAGTGCTGACAAATTTTAAAAGTGTTTATTTCACTAAATAAATAAGTAACTTTTCACTGATTGTTATATTTCACTGATTTATATTTAGAGATTATAATTTTCAAAAAATGGATCCACAGAAAAGAGGAAAGAAACTTTCAAGTACCTGATTGGCGAGAAAATCATTTGGTTAATTTGAGATAATTGATTATTACTTTTATTTTTTAATGTTAAATACCAGTTTGTATGTTGGGAAATAAAACCGCTAGCAGTATTATTCTTACAACAACTGTAATTACAAAACTTAAAAGAATTAAAAAAATTAATGTTTGGAAATTGAACTACGGTTTCAACATATTTTTGTATGATATTAATTTTGTAAACTTTGGATAAATTGATTTTACTTTTCATTTCACTTGAATCAGGCATTTCCTTTACTTTCATTCTCGGAAATACTTGAACGTTTTCCCAAAAAATTGATAAAACCAATTTTAAAAATTGTATTTCTCTCGGTGTTTAAAGCTGCATTTAAAACGTTCCGCGCGCGTAGTATGCATACAGAGAGTGGACAAGTGACATTCGCACCAATCAAAATTTGTTTGAGAAAGCAGACGACGCTGCGACCCGGCGACGACGCCGATGCGATGTTCGATTTGGCAACACCGCAAGCCGTGAAGCCGCACTTCCGCAGATCCATAGGTAGCAGGCATTTTGCAGCATTTTATTTAGTGACGCCAATTGGTGACGAGGTTGTAGAGTAATTGTTAGTTCTTTAATTGCGGCTGCGATTACAAATAAGAAAAAGTAAAGTTTAATTATTTCGAGTTCATCGTCATCGCGAATTCTACCAGTTAACCTTAAACAAGCGCCAAAGCTTCAACAATGGGCGAAGATAAGCAAGAAACCAAACCAGTACCTGCACCTCAGCAGCAAAATGACAAAACTAATAACGATAAACCTCACCCTGGTCCAGGAGGTCCTGGATTTGGATCAGGTGGTCCAGGTTTTGGAGGTCGAGGTGGTCGAGGAGGAGGTCGCGGCGGACCTGGCGGCGATCGTCGAGGAGGATCACGATTTTCAGGAGGTCGTGGAGGAGGACCAGGCAGAAACATGGATGGACCGGTAAACTTTGTCTCTAAAATACAGAATATTCCTTTAATTAATTATAATTTATTATATGTATTGCAAATTGTTTGCCGGTTTTTACCCCGCTTGAATCTGAAAATTCACTAAATTTCTAAATATCTCAAGTATATCATATTTGGTAATGATATTTCGTTCAAGATTGTTCATTCTGTGACTGCAGTTTGTAAAGTTCAAGAGCTAATGAAAAATGCTCACGAGTTTATTGTAAAATGCAATTTTTGGCAGAAGAAAGAAAAGAGAAGTAGCGAAAATTTGAAACTAAAGCTTTTTCTTACGCAAGGGAGATTCTTCCAGCCCTAAACTAAAAAATGCGAATTTTCGCAGGAACGAAACGGATTCGATTTGCATACATCTCTTTCATTCCAATTTACTCCCCTTCAATCTAGATTCTCCCCATATAAGGCTTTAAAGAAGCTCACCCCCAATGTCTGATGTCTGCCCCCTCATGTGAGCATTCAATATGTAAGAGGGTAACGTTTCGATAGAAATATTGATTTTCTGAGTTACTGATGGCGAGTATCGTGCTTTTAAATATTGGGAAACATATGTCACGCTTACTATATTATTTACTCTGAAGTAAAAACCTAAATTACAAAAAAAGAAACCAAATACTTGGAAAGAACAATCTTTTGTTCTTTCATGGTTTTTTTTTATAAATTTCTGATATATTTTTGAATTATATTGGGTTTTCTTAGTTCTAATATATTATGGTAATACGGCAACACTAAAATATTAGGGAAGTACGATAATACTAATTAATAATATGGTTTAAATCTTCAACTAAAACTTTGATTTTATTTTGCTGTTTCAAATACTTTTTATGTATGTATTAAAAATTTCTAGTATATGTTTACCTACATATGATTTGATAACTCGTAAAAAAAAGGTTTTTTGAAATTCTTTTCATCATTTATATTTTTACAAGGAAAATTAAAGCTTCTTCAATATTAGTGTAATTGTTCTGTGAAATGAAAATATTAGATCATTTGAAAGTTATAGTAAAAATAAAAAGAACCCTACTTTTCAATTAACTTTCCTCATCACAGTAATTGTGAAGCTTTATACAGTGTACCTCTAGATTATATGAAGTGCATAATCGCATATCTTCAGACTAACTACAACAATGATTTTTCATACTATAAAAAGTTTCCGTGCTACATATACTGAATTTAACATCGCATCAAAACTACAAGAAGAAGGGGTCATCCATATGTTACGTAACACCTTCAGGGGGATGGAAACGTTCAAGAGCTTTCACGGTCCTTTTACTGGGGGGGGGGGGGGGCGAACAATTTTATTTAACCTGTTTTTAAATATTTAACAAAACTGAATATAGGATGGTAGGTAGAAGTGAAGTAAATCATTTTTACATTCTCATTCATGAGAGTGTAATTTAATCGTCCAAATTTTCGATCTCTGGTTTTTAACGGATCTTTACGTTTCGGCACGCACAGAATCCGAAAATCATGAAAGAATTTTGGTGTCTCTCTGTATGTATGGTTACCTGAATGGTGTTAAGTTCGTTAATCAGATATTTCGAACAAAAATTAAAAAATTGAGAGCATTTTCAAAATTTGGAATTTTTTGTTGAAATTTTATAAATTCTTGTGCAAGTTTCTTATAGATGGGTAAAAGACTTGCAAATTATCTATTGATGATCTGATTTTCACATTCCCGGCCCACATTGGGGGAAAAATGACTTTTTTTGTTTAAAATAACGTATAGTCCACAAATATTGAGCGATTAGATAAAAAAATAGAAAAAAAAAGCTATTAAGATTTCTAAGAGTGTTATCGAGCCTGCTTTTTAAATTAGGTTATCAGTTTTTTATAAATAAATATGACGAAAAAATGGCCATTTTATCTATTTGACGTTCCCGGTTCGTCAATAACAAGAAAGTTGTTGAAATCGCCTATGTTTCATAGAATAACATTAGCTAAAGATATTCCAATATTATCTAATAAACAAAAATATTTTGATAAACAAATTATTTGTTGAAAAAATATTTTTTACGATTTTCCATAATTATACTTTTTTCAAGTTATATTGCAAGAAATATGAATGGAAACAATATTATATTTAAAAAAAAATTGCAAGATTATAATTATTTATATTATAAACAAATTTAATGAACAATGCAGTAATCAGGCATTTTTCGACAGAAATTTTTTTTATGTAAATTTTTATAAATTAGGAACTTCATAATAACTTTGAAGAAATTCATAATTTGTTGATTAATATATGATTTTTCAAAAACAAATTTAATAATCAAATACATTATTCGGGCATTGGTCGGTAGACAAATTCGGGTTTTTCAATTCCAGTCTTTTCAGTTGGGAACTTTATTAGAATTTCAGCAACATTCATAATAAGCTGATAAATTTTATGATTTCTTTAAATAAATTTAATCAACAAATGCATTAATCAGGCATTTGTCTACAGAAAAATTTGTTTTTTTCAATGTCAACTTTTTAAATTCGGATATCGAAAAAAAAATTTTATCGACAGATGCCCGGATGATGCATCTTTTTATTGAATTTGTTTTTCAAAAAATATAAATTTATTAACCAATCATGAATTTTGCTGAAATCATCATAAAGTACCCCATTAAAAAGACTGACATCGGAAAAAAAACGAATTGTTCCGTCCACAGATACCTGAATAATGCATTTATTTGTAAAAATCATAAAATTTATCAACTTATCATGAATTTTGCCGAATTTATTATAAAGATTTAAATTAAAAGTTGACGTAGAAAAAAACTAATTTTTCTGTCGAAAAATTCCTGATTAATGCATTTGTTTAAAAAAAAATCATAAAATTGATCAACAAATTATTAATTTTTCAAAAATTATCACAAATTTCCTAATTAAAAAAAAAATCAATCGAAAACAACGAATATTTCTGATGAAAAATGCCTGGTTACTGCAGTTGTACATTAACTTTGTTTATAATATAAACAATTATAATCGTAAGAGAAATTTTTTTATATACCATAATATTGTTTCCATTCAAATTTCTTGCAATATAACTTGAAAAAACTTATATTTATGGAAAATCGTAGACAAAATTTGTTTCACAAATAATTTGTCTATACAATTTTTTTGTGTAAATTGCCTGATGTTGTAATATCCTTAACTAATCTTACTCTATGCAACTAAAGCGATTTCAACCATTTTTTGTTATTGACGAGTCCGGGAACGTCAAATAGAAAAAATTGGCATTTTTGCGTATTAGCTTCTTTTTTCGAAATATTTTTGTGCAAATCGGCGAATATTTGTGGACTGTACGTTATTTTGAACTAAAAAAAGTCAATTTTTTCCCCACTGTACGGCCCACCTTTAGGTACGAAACCAAAAACTTACA
>NC_046658.1:42795706-42803705 GCF_010883055.1 Belonocnema kinseyi
GTACATAATTGAGAGCCCTTGAAATACTGTGAAACATTTGAATAAAAAGTGTAATTTTTGATTTTCCATTATTTTTTTATGCTGTCAATATTTGAATTTTCGATTTTTCAAGAAAATTCCAAAAGTTGTAATGATAATCTTGTAGGGCATTCAAAAAGAAACGTTTTTCGTCTCGCTTTAATATCTTTATTAGAACTGATGATAATATGGTTGACAATGTTTGTACTTTGAAGCAACAATTTTTATTATTTCTCAAATTTCTCTACTGAAATTGGTTCACAACAGTTTTCCTCAAACTCATGAATTTTTTCAAATTTTTCCCATTGCTCCTTATATAAGAAATAATGCTCTAAACTTGACTGTTCTTAAATGTACTCGAAAATCCTAACTTAAAAAAAAAATTTCAGTCTGCGAAACACAACAAATTTTTTACATAAACGCCTTCAAGCTCATTTACGTGTTCTCATTCACTTGTTTCTGCGTCGTTCTTGCGAAAGTTTTGTGTGTCGAAATGTTTGGAATCACAAACCGAACCTAGATGTGCTTGCGAATGAGACGCTTCGCACACCTTCGTATTTACAGCGATCTGTAGACGAAAACAAAAAATGACGTGAAAGTAGCCACAAAAACGTTGACACATCCATACACTTGATTGCACACACACACACAAACTAACATTTGTCTCAATGGCCTATTCTACGAGCAAACTGAGCTTATGTGAAAAAAGAACTGATTTCCCACAAGATGCTAGCAGCAGTTAACATGTTTAGACCGCGGATCTATGCTCTACATTACAAAATGCGATTTTCGAAAATCCGTTTGAAAAAAAGACTAAAGGAATTTTTCCGCTACACTTGCAGGACATTAACTGCATATAAAAAACCGCGCGCAGCTCGCGGATTGGAGCGCGACTAATTGTTGGTTCTCGCGCTTCGCGCTCAATAGTATATTTATCTCGTGCTTCGCGCTCGGTCTTTGTATATTCCCCACACTTGTGCATACATTCTTTAAAACTAAAAGTTAAAGCATTGACAACAGTAATTTGGTGATAGAGAATTCTCTTTTGATAAATTTCCTTCGTATTTAACTTAACATTCTCATCACGTATCTCGTGCTTCGCACTCGAATTTGTCCCTTAAATTGTGTCTCTTTTCCATAAATATACATTAGTACAATTCATAACATCCATAGATATCAAAACAGACGTAATTTCATTGTCTTTTATAAAAAATACGCATTCTTTAAACAAACATTTGTTATTAAACATTTTATTACAACTTCTGCCGGGTTTTCAAAAACTGAATTTGTTCATTTCCAATGATATTTTTACGATTTAAACGTTACAAATACGGTTTTACACATCAGCCTTACCTTTTTTTAACTTCTAAATTATATCTCTAACCTCAGTGACTCACGAAACTTCGATTAATGGTCGGATGCGGAGGGGGGGGGGGGGGGGGGGGGGGGGGGGGGGGGGGGGGGGGGGGGGGGTAGTTTCAATCGAGAGTAATACCTGGTTAGTGTTTTATGCTGAGAAGGGCACCAACCTTTAGCAGCATTGTGTTACATGTGAGTTCTTATGATCTCATTTTCACATTTCCGGCCTTCCTTTAGGCACGAAACCAAAAACTTATTATTTTTTTATTGCAAACACATTTATGTAATTGATAATCTTTGAAATACTGTGTAACAGTTGATCAAAAAGTAATTTATAACGATTTTTCAAGAAAATTCAAAAAGTTGTTATGATAATCTTGTTAATCATTCGAAAAGAAACATTTTTATTTTCTTGACATTTTTCATGTCGTGCGTTATTTTGCTTAAAATGTTTGTTTTCATGTGTCTTTTGGAATTTTGTAAATGCTATAACTCTGGTAAATTTGGGTTTTATCAAAAAAAGTCATCAAGATCAATTGTTCGTCTTTTTGAATACTATAAATATCTGTACAGAAAATGTTTGAGAGTTGAAAAAAAAGTTTCTATACAATTTTCAAAATGCTTTAACTTTTTGAATTTTTATCCAAAATAGCTGACTAACGAACTTAACCTTCACTCTCTGATACTCAGAGAGTGTGCCAAAGGCCAATCGAATAGATTAGTTTTTTCAAAAGTTATTAGTCAAAAAGTGTTAGTTAACAGGTTTAGACCGCGGGCCCTTCATTTTTTTTAAAACGGAAAGTATCTTTTCCGCAAATTAACTGAGTTTTAAACCTAAACAGGTAATATTTCATTTTTTTCCGTTGGATGTTAATTTTTATCACTAACATGTCCTTGTATTCTTCTCGTTATAAATGTTGATATTTTTTAAAGTTTAAAAGTGCATCTTAAAATTGATTTTTTATTAATTTTTATAGCACATAATTTGAATTTTTTCGTAATAGTTTCGCATGATAATAATTTTTTCGGCGCATAATCCATGCATTTTAATCACCAGGAAATAATGTCCTTAATGATACCCGTTATGCATAATGAATAATGATAAAATTATCATTATATACTTTTGTTTCTGTTTACAGAAGATGAACGACGGCATCGATGGTGGAAATTCTGAAGGGATGGGAGGTGGAATGGGAGGCGGAATGGGAGGTGGCATGGGCGGCCGTGGAGGAATGCGCGGCAGAGGACGTGGTGGCGGTCCAGGAGGCGACAGAGGAGGAATGATGAACCGTTCGCAAGACGTAAGAATTATTCTTACTATACCAACAGAAAGAAACATTATTATTCAATATCCTAAAAATCTTGCAGTCAGTATTCACTGCACGCACAGTATTTAAGAAATGGAACCACAGTATTATTAATTTGAAATCTTTGCTTCCTTTCCAGGATCGTTTGATGGAGCGTATCATGAATCTGAGTGGACCAACTCACGAGTTGCCTCCACAAGACTCCACTGAGAAAAAGTTCTCTGGCAGAAGTCGTCTTTACGTAGGAAACTTGACCAGCGACGTAACTGAGGAGGAAATTACAGAAATGTTTTCTCCCTTCGGTGAAGTTGCCGAATTATTCATCAACAAGGAGAAGAACTTTGCTTTCTTGAAATTAGTAATTTCCATCTTTGATTTATATTAATTCTTTCGAAATACAAATTTATTTAATTTAATGTTCGTTTAAATTGTTTGTCACTTTGCCCTTTAGGATTATCGCATAAATGCAGAGAAGGCGAAAAATCAATTAGACGGTTCCGTGCGTAAAGGTCGGGCTTTGAAAGTGCGATTCGCTCCTAGTTCTGCTACAGTCAAAGTAAAAAACCTCACACCTTGGGTTTCGAATGAACTTCTTGAAAGAGCCTTCAGCGTCTTTGGTGAAATAGAACGCGCGGTTGTTATCGTTGACGAGAGGGGGAAATCTACAGGAGAAGGAATTGTCGAATTTGCTAGAAAGCCGTGTGCACAACAGGCTATCAGAAAATGCACGGATGGTTGCTACTTCCTCACTGCGTAAGTTGCAATATTATTTTTCGTGCGTTATTATTCGAATTCTGTTTAAGTTCAAGTATTTACATCATGATTGTGTTTTAGATCTCTTCGGCCAGTCGTAGCTGAAACTTACGAACCACAAGATGATATCGATGGTTACCCGGACAAGAATTTGCCCAAGAAGCATCCTGAATTTTACAAAGCTCGTGAAGCTGGTCCTCGATTTGCTCAAATCGGCAGTTTCGAACACGAATATGGCACCAGGTGGAAGCAGTTGCATGAATTATATAAGCAAAAGGAGGAAGCACTGAAGAGAGAGATGGTTATGGAAGAAGAAAAGCTGGAAGCACAAATGGAGTTCGCGCGATACGAACACGAAACTGAGATTCTTCGAGATCGTAAGATTTATATTCTTTTGCTTTGATTGGTAGTTCAATATGAAAGTTATTTCAAAGTTTGTGTTTCTTTTCATTTCAGAACTGCGCATGCGAGAAGCTGATAGAGATAGGCAAAAGCGAGAATGGGAGATGAAAGAGAGACAAGCTGAGGAACAAAGAACCCGTGAGGAAGAATTGAGACGACGACAACAAGAGGAAATGACCCTTCGCATCAGAAAGCAAGAAGAAGAATTGCACAGAAGACAACAGGAAAATAATTTGTTCATGCAGGTAAGGCTGTATTTTATACAGTATTCACTAAGGGTTGCTACAAGACCTGCAAAAGTCATGGAATTTTTTCAAATTTCTGGAAAAGTCTTATAATTTTGAAACCGGACTTCTGTAGGAGTCCTGTACATTTTTAAAAAAAGTATTAATAAAATAAGTCTAATTATCCGTCTTAATTTTAACTTTTTTTTTCTTGTCAAAGGAACAAGCACTCCGTGGTGGAAAGAATTACGACACAGTCAATAACGTTGATGAGCGTAAGTTTTTACCAATTATCTGTATAAAAATTGATTGCTTTTAGATGAAAAAATTAATGTTTTAAATTAACATGTTCTTTTTTTTATTTCAGCTGCAGGCAACATACCGGTGGTAATGTAGCCATTTATATTATATTTATGATAACTCTTTTCAATTTTTCATTTTTTTTACATTCTAAAATCAGAATTATTTCATTTTGAGTGAGTAGCTGACTCTTTAAACATGCCATTTTACAACATTTTTTTATACATACAGTTAATTTTCACATTTAAAGTGTATTTAATGCACAACGTGCTGTTTTTATGAGATTCAGTTTAGAAATTAAGTTGTTCTGATATAGTCGCATGCGACCTATTCACTCGTTAGTGGTTGCGCATTGATTCATAGGTTACTTGAAAAAACTGAGGGCTCACATTATATTACACATGGAAATATATTTTCCAGTATTAAGTACCAATATCAGGTTCTGTAAACCAAAATTTAGCAAGATGATTCATAGAATCATTGTTTTTGAGAATATTACAGTATACAAATAATATTACAAGTTTCGGATGCTATTAAAATACTAATTAAAGAGTATTAAAATTGAAAGGGAGGGCAATTTGTAAAAGGGAGAAAATTCTCATTGTTTCTTAATGAACGGTACCTTCGTTGAATTAAAAAAATTTCAAATTGGAAGTGAATAATTAAGCTGCTGCGTTATAAATCCATTTAAATTCAAGCGTTTGAGAAGTTACAATACTATGAACTATGATTATTTTTTATTTTTGTGATAATAAATGAAGTAAAAATAATGTTTAATGCATATACACAGCAGCTGAATTATCAGTTCCTTTTCAAAGGTTGTATTCTGATATGTTTTAGAAACTCTTCTTTAATTTTTATAGGTGAAATATTCTATTGTTGTCTGTAAAATCGATAACTCTGTAAATGATCAAATGTCATTAATGTAGAAACGATAATTAAAACTTTATTTGTTAATATTGATATATAATACTAATTGATATGTTATTATTTGTGCATTCATTTACAGACTTATTTATTTTAAGATTCTCGAAAATCCTGCAATCGTGTTAAAAAATATTCTGTGGAATTGCAAATTGACAGGGAAAGAATTATCTAATTAATTATTATATTCGTACTGCACATGAATTTGATCTATTATTAATAAACATTGAACTACTAAAGTTCCAAAGCATTTATAACTGACCAAGTAATGCCCAACTATTGAAATTAACATTGTTTCCTAGTTAGTTGCATTATTTTCTAAAGTGATTTGAGAGTTGATATACGATTAATATGGAACTATGTTTATTTATTCTTTTTAATCAGATATTCTTTTAGTAATATTTAAACAGTCATGAAGTTCAATGATCTGTGGCGTGACGAAGCAACTAACGTCGACTTACATTACCGTGACAAAATATGTCTTTAAATATTTTTATTTTTAAAATAAGAATTCTTAAAGTTGCATATTTTTCAGCATTTTTTCAACTTGTAAGCGTATTATTTTCGAAATCTCCGGAAAATGAGACATTGCTGATTGGGCGGAACAGCGGAAGTTAGTGTTCAGCCAATCAGCATTCCAAGCAAGATAACTAGGGTTGGCGGGAACCGTTTTTTCCAGGGTATTTCATATAATTTCATATAATTCATTTAGCAGAAATTTCAAATTTCCGAAATTTTATAATACCGGAAAAAATTAGATCATTAATAAAAATGTAGTGGGTTTTTTGGAACAATCTAGTGTTTTTTCGGGAAACTGAGATTTCGGTAAATCGAAATTTCTGCTAAATAAATACCTGTTTTTGCTGGACATGACATGTCAAGGTTGTAGGTATCAATTTGTCCAAAACTTCATTGTTCCTAATGGCGTTCAATACGGCGATCAAGGTATGAACCTTATCTAGCCGGCTTGGGCTGGCTGATGTGATGCAACTGAACGCAACTTTTTCAACTACGCATGTACCGAAAATCGCGGGTCTATTTGAAACCAATAAATAATATCAATAATAATACAGATCATTATTTTTTAAATTGACACTAAAGAATGGCTAATTTCTTTGAATAATGTGTTAATAATGTAATATTACATGTTTATACTTTGCAATTTAAATAAACCTGTGCTTTTCGGTACATGCGCAGTTGAAAAAGTCGCGGTTAGTTAGCGTCACTGGCTGCTGGCTGCCAGCCCAAGCTGGGTAGCTGAGGTATGTAGAGATATTGAGAGGTGCTAGATAGTAATTTTCTGGTACTTTTGAGAACAATTAAATTTTAGACCAATGAATACCTACTGTCAAGGTAATAGAATTGTTTGAATAGGATTTTCGATACTTGTTTCCTCAGAAATTTAACATTTAAACTTTTTTTAATGTACTAAAAATTTTTAGAGTCTTATTTAATAGTTAAAAAGTATATTATCTAACATTCATTCGACTACCACATTAGGTATATTAGAAATACGAAGTTCACTGCTATTTTAAAAATACTACTCGTTATTGGTTAAACCTCCTATTTTTCATTTCCACTCTTTGGAAGTGCCTAAACGAAATTACTTGAATTATTCAGACTGGCTAGTCTTCCAGCTTTTTGGGCCGAATACCGAAAATCTTGTGAGTTTGATTGGTGGAGGGCTATTCGTCGGAAAAACTGGATGACTTGTCTTCGAATTATTAAACGCGTAATCAATAAATCATATTTGCCTCAAACTTAAAAGAGAAAATGAAACATTACAGTTTTAAATAAAACTAACATGATTTAATTTACATGAACGTAATATAACAGCAGAAAATTGTTTAAAACACGAAAAGCAGATCACACCATTTAATTCGTCGAGTTCTTTAAAATACATTTTTAGGAATATGTAACAAAGAATATTGTTATTTAAAGTTTTTGGGTCAAATTGAATGATTTTTATTGATATTAATTTTTGCATTTCAGAACTTTTTTAGTATATAATTAAATTGTAACTTTTGCGTAGCTTGTTACAATTGTATATCTTTTGTCGATTAAATCTTTATTAGCAGAGATGTTTTAATTCTAATGAAGTATAAGAAAGCATTGCTTTTTAAAATTTCTGATATGTTTATTTCCAGTGTATTTCAAAAAATTAAAATTGTTATAAAATCCTAGTTGCAAGGTGTCTTCATCTTTGATTTTCTCTAGTGTGACTGGCAGTTACTGAATTTGAGGAAAATAAGAAGCAAATTAAAATCCGGGAAAACCAACAATTTCTTAGAAAATAATATGACTCAAGCTTGTTTATTAATTTCAATGCAATGAAAGATGCATTAGAAATTAACTAAAAGTACATTGGTAGACAATTCATTCACCAAATCTTCCAAATTCGTTGGATGATAGTCATTTTACTAATTTATGATTAAGAATTCAATTCTTAATTTTAAGATGTTCAATTTTTTACCATTAACAAATCGCGAACTTTAATCAATTAAGAAACACCTAATTATAAATTTTATTCGGAAAATTTAATCCATTACTATTTAGTACTAAAGGACACATGCGCCATTTTGGCCAACATGAGATGATGGGTTCAGAAAATCAAAGAAACTCCCATATAAATTATGACACAAATTTTGTTGTTGTAAGGTGATTTTTCAAGTCTTTAAAGTTTTTTCCTTTTCTTGATAATCAAATTTTAAA
>NC_046658.1:42803805-42809015 GCF_010883055.1 Belonocnema kinseyi
TTTAATAAAAAATTAATTTTCGGTAGTGTTTTTTGTCCCTTGAAAAATCTTCAAAATATCGCTTGTGTCCTTTCGGAACCCTAACCCTTCAATTATACACTCATCCTCTCCATATCACAAATTAAAATCTGGAGAATGAGGTAACTCTTCAAACCAAAATTTGGCTTTGCTAAAATCTCTTTTTTATAAACATTCCTTGGCCAATTGAAGAATTGAAAGAAATCATTCAAGTCTGACTTTACTGTTGGGATGCATGAAAACGTGTCTTTGGTTTGAATCTTTCATCGATTAAGTCTGTGTATCAGGCTTGCCATTATCCAATTAACTTATGCTGGCTTACTAATAAACTAGTAATTGAAATGGATTTTATATTCCAGTCAAGTTTTCTTCGTTTTATCCTTTACAGGTTTGTCTGATTAGGAAAAACTAATAGAATTATTAGTTTATGCATGAATGAGCCTACCGAAAAAATTGGCTACTTTCGCGCCTTGAATCTAAAGAGATGTTAACTATTGAACCACTTTACCAGTTCAGTACTGCCGAATGATTGATTAAAAATGATTTTTTGTAAAATTAAGAATTGAACCATGCGTTTGTTGGGCATCTACTTGGTCAGATTCTGTACATGTATTATTGGCTAATTAATTGACGAGATATCTTAAGAACGCGAATTAATGCCGCATTTATATTTTTCAACGTCTAACAGTGTATTTTCCCCTTTCTTTTTCTATGTCATTTGACGAAAATTGATGATGACCTGTGCTGCTGTCAATCATGGATGGTCTCCCTGAACCGTAAAACATGTTTACGGTACCCGTTCGACAAAAACTGCGCATTTTGGTGTCATTGCAAACGCGTTAATTGCGTTTCCTGGTTACTGACACATTATCGGTACTTAGGATCCAAAAAGTTTTATGGAAGCATAT
This sequence comes from Belonocnema kinseyi, assembly GCF_010883055.1. Lineage (NCBI taxonomy): Eukaryota > Metazoa > Arthropoda > Insecta > Hymenoptera > Cynipidae > Belonocnema > Belonocnema kinseyi. Next base: position 42,804,732 of record NC_046658.1, read on the forward strand.
GATCGTAACAACCGCGGGGGTTTCAGAGATGAGCGTGGGCAAATTATGGACTTAATGGACATGCGGGTAGAGATGGGTGGAAATATGGGTGGAAATATGAGTGGAAATATGGGTGGAGGAGGAGGAGGTCGTGGGGGCGCTGGGGGTGGTGCTGGTGGAGGCGCTGGCGGAGGTCGATGGCAAGGGGCTAACAATCGTCCTGATGATTTCCCCAATAAAAGAAGGCGCTATTAAGCAAACTTGTTTCTTGATCCAAAACGAAAGGGACACGATTTTAATATGAACCAATCTCCAAGCTTTCTACTTTTAATGAAACAAAGATTTTGCAATTGTCATTTGTGTGCTTCACAAAGAAATATTCCTAGATCACCTCGGTCGGAGGCAATATTAATTTATATCTAGAACGAAAGTCGGAATTTAAATTTAAACCCTAACATTCATTTTTTATAATAATATTCTACGTATTAGATAAAAACTATTCGTACGACTCACTCATGTCGTATTTGTTGCAAGTCCTTATAATTCCGGTAGCATTCCGAAATTTGTGCTCAAAAACCTCGTTTTTAGTGGTTTACGTTTTATACCTTAATTTGTCTTCGTAAAAATGACTTATGTAAACAAGCAAATTTGATACTTATTGACACCTCGGGAAGCTACTTTGATAGTACTAAAATCGCATTTGCATTTTTGCTTTATTTTCCTTCTGGTTGTTAGAATGAGTTTGACGCATCTTTTCCGATGATACATAGACCTTTTCAAGCTCTGTAATGCCAAATATTATTTTTTCGAAATTTAAAAACCAAATACTTATTGTAGAAAGTAGTTTAAAGAATTTGATTACACAAACTTCCAAACAAATTTATAAATTCTGATTTGCATACAGTTTTTCTTATGATTTAGGGTAAGAAAGTAGAAGTATTAAAAATGGGTAAAGCTATTCCTTTTTATACTTGAATCTTTTTAGATTCAAAAGTGATAGAAATTGAGCTTGAAATGGTAAAAAAATGTGCATATTTCCCTGTTTTTTTTTAAAGGGATTCCAGAAATTGATATTGAGATGCTTTTTCGCGAAGACGATCGATCAAAATATGTATTGAATTTAATATTCATTATAGGTGTAATAATAGTCTTAACTCTAAACTGAAGTTTTGAACCATCATTGAAAATATAATCATTCGACGTCGCCTCTAAATTAAAGAATCGAATTTCACTGTGAAAGTGTTTAAATGCTTCAACGAAATATTGGTTTTCGCAGTCCTCATTTTATTTTGTTAAATTCGAGTTTAATAATAAAGTGATATTTTTCCAGTACGTACGGTTGTTCTATAGCAAAATTATATGACTGCGAATTACATACTATTTCGTTCAATCAGCGAAACATTTTTCGGGGCATTTAATTAGGGAAAAATAATATCACTGGTTCAGACTTTATTGGCCAGTTAAGGTCATGGTTGGATTATTTGTGAAATTCATTTTGACTAAAAGAACCTTTCCGAGTTGATTTGTAAAGCTCTTGAACCTGATAGTAATTAAAGAGCGAATATAAATTTTTCCTCTAATAGTATTTTATAACGACCACTGTAAAATAATATATGTTAGATACAACAACGTATGCTTCCGCATATATGCTTCCTTGTAAAAAGAAGTCTTACTTTAAAGTTTTTATGTAAATAAGTTTTGATGAAAAATTCAAAGGTTTTATTTCTATATTTCTGATGAATTAAGATTTTAATATCTAATTTTTTAGTCAAATGATGTATTTATAAATTAAAATATACCATGGCCTTAATTTCTTATTACATATAGAATAAGACATTTAAGAATAGAATTCATTATGATATTCGAATTTTGTGTATAAAAATGAAAAAGATTTCATTCTATCAATAAAGATATAGAAGCACGATAATTCCAGTGATTTTTTTATTTTAACCAAGAAAACAATTTATTATTTGGATTTTCGACATAATTATGTATTAAAATCTTTTATTTAAAAAAAAAAAAAGTTAAATTGTGTACTTACAAGAAATAATTTTACAAATTTTTTGTTTTCATTCGATTCGTAAATCTTCTCATTTAATTTTTATATTGCTAATTCTGTAATGGAGCGTTGAATCATATTTTTTAGTTATAATTTAGCCTTTTTCCCTTATTGGCTACATCTTTTTTTTATTGTTTGTTTAAACTTTGTTATAAAATATTTTTTACTTCCGTATAATTTCCTTCTTAGACTCAGAAATTAGTCAGGGTCGGGTATCCCAGATTAAAAATAAATGATTAACAAGTTTAGCACATCATTAATTTGATAGGTGGTTAAATATTCAACTAAAAGTAAAAAAAATTTTGTTATTCATTTCTTAGATTTCCTTTGTAAAATTTTATTTTTGTGAATTTTAGAAAGGGGAGGGATTTATAGACATTTTTTTTAATTGACTTGTTTTTTTAATTGTGACAGTTTTTTCAGGTTCTGCTTTCAGTCAGTCTTTTGGCTACACATGAATTTCTCTCATATAAATTCAATTTTAATGAAGAAAATTGGGTTCCGCATTTTAAGCCCAGGTTAAGATTCGTATATACTACACACATTGATAAATCTGGAAATGTTCCGGGAGTTTCCCTTATGAAAGAATCCAGTGCTTTTATTACTATAAATTTAAATTAAATCGAAACGCTTCAAAAATTAAAATTCGTTCAATTATCGAATTTGATACAAATTTGACATTTAAATGTTTTGAATAAAATATTTAGAATCATGGTGAGAGATTTCAACAATAGTATAATTCCTTTAATAGTTAATATATTTAAAGACTTCTAGTGTAAATTTGCGTGTGTGTGATTTACGCTTAATATGGCAACTTTTTAATTAATTAGTTTATTTTCAGGTTCTACTTGAAATGGATAGTCTTTGTCTATAAATGAAAAATTTACTTCTTAATTTTCAAAGTGATTTATTGAACCAACAATTCTGGTTGTTTAATCAAATAATTTGCTTTCAATGAGAAGTATGATATAAGATTTTGTTAACAGCATGATACTTTTTTTAATTATTTTGATAATTTCTTTTGTTCCTCTTTTTACCATTTTCACGATTTTAAAATTGATGTAAGAATATATCAGATATGTTTTTTAAAAATCAGTTATGGTTCAATTTTGTATCCTCAGTAATATGTACGTCTGAATGTCATCATTAATCATTTTTATTTCTCATTTTTTTATTGATTAAATTATTTAATTGTAATGTACAGGCAGTATTTTATTATTTGCTTGTTGTGTTTCTTTTTTTTAACTAACAAAAAGGTAGATTTTTAACAGTGCCCAACCCTCCAATTAAAAAAAATGAACGTTCAAAATATAAATTGATGATGAATTTAGAACCACTAAGTTAATTTGTAACTGACTTTCGGGGAGAGTCGGTACGTCTGTGTTAGAAATGCTTTCGGGACAGGTCAACTTAAAAATATAAAATCAAGGAGAAGATTTTGTTTACTGTTTATATAATGCTTATTTTGAGTCCAGTGAACTTCGTCAAAAGTTTCAATATTAATGGAATTTTTGATTGCCTCAAAATCATTTTTGCAAGTCTGAAAGTTTAATTGTTTATAAAACTCCTGGCAAGCTCTTTTTTATAAAACGATTTATATGAATTTCACTAAAATTTTCATATTTGTGAAGTAGAATATGTAATCTGCAGTTTGTTCCAGTTTTTCATACTTTATCTAACTAAAGTTTATTTACAATTTACTGCAAAGGATAAGCCATAAATATTAATTAATTAAAATTTCAACAAGTTGCGATTTCTTATCATTTAAAACTATTAAAAGTTCTTTTGTAATCCAAAAATTGAAAGATTTTTGTTTTTAAGCTCAGGTTGAATACTCTAGTGTTTAAAATGAATCCCTGAGGTACTTTTTAAGTTAGAACTTTAAAAAACTGCTTTTTGGGAAAACCGCATTTAAATGTTACGAGTTAAAATATAAAATGTACACACTTTCGGTCACTTCCGAGACATTGCGAAGAGTTCGGTAGGCCCGGGCATCGGGTGGACTCGGCCACTCATGATTTGTAACAAGCCGTAGTTTCTGTCAAATATGGACCAACCTTATTATCAAATATTTTTAAAAAATACACACAAAAACATTAGATCGGTTTTAGGTGAGCTGATTACTCTGGAAAAGTCCTTTAGAAATCGAAAGAATGATCAATCGAAGTCGCTATTTTTGGTTTGAATCGAAAGTTTTCAATCTCCTACAAAGGAATATGAAGATTTATTTTATTTTGAGTTTCCTT
>NC_046658.1:42809115-42826755 GCF_010883055.1 Belonocnema kinseyi
GCCGTGAGACGTAGTTATGGCTGAAATTTTACCGCGATTTCTCTGGGAGCGGGTGCAATTTTCCAGATTAGCACCTGCTCCCGGCGAAATCCTGCGGTTGTCCTTATGACAAATTTTTAATTATATATGTATATTTAACAATCATTTAAAAATCAAGCGGCCCTGACAGTTACACACGTGGAGCTCAGTATTTGGAGGATGAATTGTAAAGACCTTTCTAATCCTACTATTGATATAACATATTTACCATAAAATACATTTTTTCAATTTCAAATAAATTATGTCTAATGTTTGCATTTATTTGGAATGGTTAAACTAGGATACGCCATCTGGTGACAAAAATTCGAACTAGAAAGAATAGGCACGATTTTAAAGATGCATTTTAATTTGCGCATAAGAGTGTTTTAACCATTTTTTGTTTTGGAGTTTAAAGTATTTATTGGATAATAAAAATAAGTCTTTGTCGGAAACAAAATGTTTTAGATGGAATTTACATATTATACAGTGAAAACCTACACTTTTTGACACTGATGGACGAAATGCGAATAAGATAAGAAAAAAATCGCGATTGGGAATTATTATCTGTCTCAGAAAATTTTAAAGATATAATAACCAAACTTGGTTGACATATAGAATTTACCAAAGTACAAATAACACAGGCCTGCAAATGATGGGGTCATGTCAGTTGTTGGAAATTGGAGGGTCATTTCTGAAGTAATTTTTTACGTAGAATCCGAATCCGGGGTTTGAATTGGCCCATCATGTCAGGATTTTAAGATATTTGAGGTTATGTACGCAAAAGGCGTTTTTGACTACTTTTGAGGTTTTATACAGAAGGCACAACACTTTGTGGGATTTCAACAACCCCGAACACGCCCAAGTACAAATTTTCGAGAGAAAACACCAAGTAGAAAATGTCTGCCTCAAAGTATTTAAAGCAAATGCTCAAGACATAATGGGACAGATCTCGTAATTTCAAATTGGCGTAACTTGGTAAAGAAAGATTGTAATTGAACTATGCGACTCTCATATTAAAGAGAAAGAGCAGTACTATATGATACAACTAAAGAAAAAATCCCAAAAATATTTGTGTCTTCTGTACATAACCTCAAATGTATCCAAAAACGCCATTTTTTGGGTACATAACCTCAAATATCTTAAAATCCTAAAGCCATGGGCCAATTCTGACCTCGGATTCGGATTCTACGTAAAAAATTACTTCGGAAATAACTCTCCACTTTCCACAAACAAAACCATGTTGGCCTGTGTAATTTTCAGGCTTGGCAGATATTAATTCAAAATAGAATAAATGGCCTATAATGGAATCTTCAAAAAAGCGCTTAACAAAAAGTCGCCTACAAAGCTATAATTTTATTCCAATTATCACAATAATTTAATACTCACATCTTATTTTACGATTTTGTACAGTATGAGGATGATATAAATTCCCAATTGCATCCTTGAAGAAAAAAAGAGTTAAAAACGTCATTTTTAAAACGCAGGCTTAAGAAAAAGATGATACTTTAACCAAATGAACTCAAACCATTTTATAAAAATATTTTATCATATCTTACAAATTTTTTTAATGAATCGGACTTACATTGGTTTATAATGGAAAAGTTAAATTTTGTTGTCAGTTTTTAGCGATTTAAAATATACCAAGATGCACCTAACCTATCGTGAGTTAAATTATACTACTAGTGAAAAAAATTGAGCCAAGTACTTATGTGAATTTTAATCATTTATTTATATTGAAGGTGATCATAGTTTTGAAATCACAAAATACAGCCAACTACGAATACATCTAACTATCGGTTTAGGAACAGTGTCAGGGGTTGCCTGAATATAAATAACCTCGATCACAATTCAGGCCACCAACTCTAAGGTTTCCTAAACCGGGCCTATCACATTGTCTTTAAATAAGCAAAATAATCGTACTAAAATGATGATCATTATAATAAATTGTTATATTACAGAGCTTCTTCTTTTTTTATATTTCTCTAAAGCATCAATTTACGTCTTTTTGTTATAAAATAAAAACCTTCTACATAAATAAATAAAATATTAAAATGTGTGTAGATACTGGGCGATGTTTTTCAAAAGTCGTGTTCGTTGACATTCTTTTTCTGCGAAAATATATTAATTTTTAGTTATTTAAAGTATTTGATAGAAAATTGAAATTTATTATACTTTTAGAACAAAGTCGAAGAAACTGTCAATTGGAACTATAAAAAAAGCGCCTAGAAAGCGATTGATCACTTCTTGAACAAAATCTGTAATTTTTGAATTAATAATTTCACGTATTTTTTTATTCATTGCAGTTTTTATGTAACATATCGTAGTCCCATAGCCCTGGCCATTTCGTGTCAGGTCGGGTACACAATTTTGAAGTCTTAATGTAAAACATAGGCATATAGAAACTGTATACATCTTATATGGTTCTATACATCATTTTGTCCAATTGTATAAGTTTCTATCAGGCATTTAATAGAGGGTACGGTTACACGACACTCTTTTTGGAAACCTTCATTGGTCCTCAAGTAAATTTAGGGTAGTCGCTGGACCGGGAATAGACAGTGAATCTATTTCTTAACCGGAAATTTTAGAAATTTTCAGAAAAAAATCTGTCCAAGTTCGATTTTAAGTTTTAAAAATAATTAGTTGAAATGATATCTCTTTCAATTATAATATCATTCAGTTTATAATGCGTAATTAAAAAATCTTTACCTGAAAAATTCTCTATTTTAGATTTTTATTTTTAAGCTTATATTTTTAATTTAAAGAATTTTAACGTGCAGTCTTGAAGACTTAAACAATTACAAATTTTTAACTTTTGAAGTTGAAAATTTTTGATTAAAAACAGTTTTATTTTATCAACTGTAAATATAAATAAATCATTTTTAAAATGGATCTGTACTTTAAGTATTAAAAATTGAACAATAATTGATTTGGAAAACGATTCTAAATCCGTGGATAGTTGAAGAATTTTCAGATTCGTAATTAATTCGTAATTAAAGGCTTTTATTAAATTAAAAATATTGTTTCAGTCTAAATTATTAAATTTGTAACCCATTTAATTCTAAAAAATTTAATTTAGAAAAAGGATAATTATTTAATACTTAGCAATATTTGACTAATAATTTAATACGACTAAATTGAAGACAAATGTTGAAAAGTAAACAATTTGAAACTTTATTTTTTGACATAGAAAGCTTTGAATTGCTAATATTTCCAAAAGCTTTTAACATTTTAACGTCACATTTTTATTGTTCTATTTAATGAATTGTTAATTTGTAAGCGAAATTGTTGAATTTTGTTGTATAAATAATAATTGAACTCGTATTATTTGTACAAAAATGTGAGTAATTTTAAGATATATTCAGAAGTTTTGAAAAGATTTTAATTAATTTAAAACTTAAAATGATATCAAGTAATTTAAACGAAGTTTGGGAAAAAATCTTTTAGAACTTAAACATATGTTAAAAGTGAATAAAATTTTTAGAAAATCCTAAACAAATTTTTTAAATCCTTAAAATTCTTCTCGGGTCGTTTTTAATAAAATTGGAATTCTCTTGAAATATTTTTGAATATTCTGTTAAAATAATTTTTCAAAAGGAAGAATCATTTTCAATTTTCCTAGGAGTTTTAAGAACATGTTTTTGTTCGTTTGAAGCCTTTCACAATTTTAAAAAAGCCTCTAATTTTTTTTAAACTGCAAAAATCTACATTTTGTTTTAAATTAGGTTATTAGTATTTGCACCGAAATTTCGTTACGAATAACCAATTTTTTTCGGTAAACACACTTTTTTAAAATCGTTTGAAATCATTTCAAGTTCTAAATTATTTTTTTTATCTTTTTGAAACTTTTAAATATCTCTTTAAATTACTCTAATTGTTTCTAAAAATAATAAGTGTTCAATTGTTACTTAGAAATCCAAATTTTAAGGACATTTTTTTTAATTCGCAGGATTTTCTAAAATTAGTAGAAAAAATTCCATTCATTTTTTAAGTTATTGAGAAATTTAAAAAAAATTTAAAACTATTTCAGGATTTCTCAAGATTTTGAGATGCAATTTTAAAGTTTTTCAAGGATGCTTAAACTATTTAAAATGAAAATAATTTTAATTCTATTTTAAGAACTTTTAAGTTGAGAAAGATTTAATTTTAAAAATATTTAGTGGTCCAAAATAGCTAAATAATATAATGTTGACAATTTTTAAAGTTAATTGATTGATTCTTTAATTTATAGTATTAGAAATTTTAACCTGGATTTATATTTTTGGAACCTAATCTAAATCTTTGAACTCTTTAATTTATGTATGTTAAAAATTCTTAATTTTGCAGTTTAAATTCATTAAACTTGAAATTATTCAGTTAAAAAGTGTTAGTACCTTCCAGTTTATACGTGTAAATTATTTAACAATTCAATGGAAAAATTTTGAATTTAAAACCTTTTAACTTGAATTTTAAAAGTTAAAAATTAAAGAGCTCCACTTTGAATGCTTTAATTTTTTTATTACTTGTATTTTTATTGTTTATCTTTATATTTCGATTTTTAAAATTTTATTGACCGGGAAAAATATTTGCGAACCTGGAAAAAACCGGGAATTTTGTTCTTTGATTAAAAAGGTCACCCTGAAATTACTCTGTTTACCTATCTAAGATGATTATTCTCTGATTATCTGCTTTTGAGGTGTCAATAAAAGCATTAACATTATAATAAACGTTTTGCATAGTTATTTCCATCGATACCGGCTACATTATTAATAAAAAGGTTTAACCCTCACATCACAAGGTGGTGTGTTTTAGTTGTCCTATGCACGTGGAAATGGATGAGGGTCACTAAGTCATGCTACAGATGTTTAGAGAAGCGATAATATGAATTTTTACTGTGCTATTTGGAATATGTGATACGTATCTTTTTCATGTTTTTAAGTATCTTTGTATGCTGTTTTTTATGCTGATGTTTGTGAAACTGCATTTTTTTGGTCAATACATTATGAACGTTACTGCAAGAAGTTACTTAATCATTTATGAAATATATTATGTGTTACGGACTATGTACAGTCTTTGTGTTTCCTATAACTGCAAAAAATCTAAGAAATGGAATTTTCTCATTATAATTGAGCAGAAAATGATTGAAAAAGTCCTTTGAATAATTGTATGATTTTGTGAAATATCCTAGAAACAATATTATACCATAAATCTCTTCGTAATGTGTTTCAAAATGACTGGGGTGTGGAGACACCCCACCTTGTGGTAAATGAGACTCTGTCTCACCTTGTGGTGTGAGGGTTAAGTGGCCCTTTTCTTGTGGAGAGTTTGTAAATCATAATCAACGAAAGAACTACATCATCAGATTCCGTCTTTATATACTGCATTGTGTCCAAGATATACCGCGCGCCGATATGTTTTGGATAGAGTGTAGCATAGACGTGTAAGTCAATTATTTTGACATTAGTGTTTCCTTTTGACAACAAAAATTCTAAATTTGAAAGTGTCCTAAACGTACCGACTGTCCCCTATATTGCAATAATACTAACTACTATCGGCGAGAAAATTCGAGTCCTCTGGCTTTGACGTTGAATAAGTATGTGAAGAAAAAATCGTAGGTTAATGAAAAAGGTCTCATTTTAAAGGTGCAAATGTTGTACGTTAATGAGCCGAAAAGTAATGTTAGAAAAAATTATTTGTAGCTTACAGATCGGAAAATACGATGAAAAGTGAGGAAATTTGATAGCTTCTAAAAACAGTGAACTTTGAAGCATAGTTTTTTATAGAAAAAATAATAGGGAATATCTGAAAAAATTCATGGTGGTACATTACACATTTTTGAACAGATTTCCGTCGAAAAATTTGTAAAATATAAATAATTGTTCGTTTTTTGTGAATAAATATGCGAGCGCACTGTCTTCAGTTCTAATGAAGATAATGAAGTGATTTAAATTGTAGGTAGTTATTTGAACTATCTGTAATAATTTACAATTTGAAGGAAGTATGTGCTTCTTGCTGTCTTCGTAAAAATTGCGATATTTGAAGTCAGTTTTTTATATAGGAAAGCAAGTGCGAGAGCCCAGCGTGGAGCCGTTTTTTCTGGCGATCGGCCTCGGTTTTCCTCAAGACAGGGAAAGGGTTTGAAGGCCATAGTGAGGCTCGAAGGCACAAGTTGGGTTGGTCGGGTTGAGGAAAACCGAGGATGATCCCCTGAAAAAACGGCACCATGCTGGGCTCTCGCACTTCCTTTCCTATATAAAAAACTGACTTCAAATATCGCAATTTTTACGAAGACAAAAAGATGCACATACTTCCTTTAAATTTTAAATTATTACAGATAGTTCAAATAACTACCTCCAATTTAAATCACTTCATTATCTTCATTAGAACTGGAGATAGTGCGGTCGCAAATTTATTCACAAAAAACGAACAATTATTTATATTTTGCAAATTTTTCGACGGAAATCTGTTCAGAAATGTTTAATATACTAGCATGATATTTTTCAGATTTTTCCTAATATTTTTTCAATAAAAAAATATGCTTCAAATTTCACTGTTTTTAGAAGCTATCAAATTTCTTCACTTTTCATCGTATTTTCAGATCTGTAAGCTACAAATAATTTTTTCGAATATTACTTTTCGGCTCATTAACGTACAACATTTGCACCTTAAAAATGATACCTCTTTCATTAACCTACCATTTTTTCTTCACATACTTATTCAACGTCAAAGCCAGAGGACTCGAATTTTCTCGCCGATAGTAATGTAGGCTACTATATTAGACAGGAATATGCAACTGCCATTCTGGTTCCTGGACAGAACGCGGGAAACAGTTCGATAAGCATCTCGTATAGTTTAATTAAAATTAAGTTTAGAATATAAGAAAAATGGTCTACTGCAGTACTCCGTTTTGTAAAAATAGAAGCGAGGATGGATTTAAACTTGACCGTTTTCTACTGGGACGAAGAGAAAGTCTGTCAATGTGGATCATAAACTGTAGACGCGACAAATGGAAACCGAATTTAAATTCAAGATTATGCGAAGTTATTACTAATATTTATGACTATGACAATATAATTCAAATATAGGGGTTCTGATGATTATTTTTACATATAATTAAATTGCCTATGAGCATTTTTTTGCTATATTGAAGCGAAATGAGATCCAGAAGACAGTAGGGTTAGGAAGCTGTTTTTCTACAGAACGACGCGCATTAACCCACGCAAATAAAAAAGACGTATGATGTGAAATATAAATAGCTATCATAATAAACTCTTGAAAAAGTATTGTATTAATGTTTGACCTATAGTCTATTATTATTTTATGATTTGTTAATATTTATTTTTAAAATCACGATTATAATTTTAGCGCACGCCTATTTATAAACTGAGTAAAATTTCGTTTGCAATCATAATTTTTGCAAGAGCTACTTTTTGGCAAATGTGTGGGTTAAAAAATCATATAGCCGAATTTAAATATTTCATATATTATATCATATTTAATTTTATTTATAATTTATGTTTTGATAACAATTCTTCAGTATAATTTAAAAATAAATAATCTATATCATGTAAGTGTATTTATACAGGGTGTCTAAAAAGTCCCGGGACGGTTGGATATTTCCTCAGGTAAAATATTTTTCAAAAAAGTGAAGGTCATTCCTGAAGTAAATTTCAACGAGGAATTCAATGGTGACCTTCACTTTGACCTTGAAGTATACCCCCATGGCTTTTTGAAGGTGAACTTTGTTTTTTTTAAATAGAAACTCCCTTTTTTTACATCTGCAATCGATAGAGCGGAAAATTCTACGTTCAGGTACGTACCCAAGTCATAGGTCAATTGTAACGTTCAAGGTCAGTTAGAGGTTATTTGAAATAAACAAAGTTTTCCAAGAGATCAGTGCAATTCCTGAAGTAAATTTCAACGAGAAATTCATTGGTGAGCTCGGCATAGATCTTGGTGATGATTTCCAATGTTTTTTTCCAAGAAGTTTACGTTTACGTTTAGCATTACCCAGGAACAACGACGTGGGCGTAGTAAATTGTGTTCCGTTTGGGGTGCTTGATTAGCGTGAGTCCCTTTGCCTCTCAAGCTTCAGTGAAGATGTTCGAACTGAAAACCTTGAGCTTCTTGACAAAAAACTATGCGATTGTAAAAATGAGTTACCGCATTACGAATCATCTCCCTATCAATCAAAGTAACCTGTTGCAGAATCCGATTCTGCAATTCGTCTAAGCTTTGCGGTTGCGTTGAGTATACTTTGCTCTTTAAATAACCCGGAAGAAAATAGTCGAGAGGCGTCAGATCAGGAGATGTAGCAAGCCACTCGATTTCACACCTTCTTCCAATCCACCTTTGAGGGAACTGAGTATCCAAATATGCTCGAAACTTCCTACCGTAATGAGTCGCTGCTCCGTCCTGCTGGAACCAAATATTTTGAAAATTATTGACTGTAATCTCCTTATTCTTGGTACAATTTGGTTTCTGAGAAACTCTTCATATGCACGGGCATTGAGATAACTATCGATGATTAAAGGGCCTATCAATGTATCATGCAAGATACCGGCCCAAACATTAATCTTTTGTGGATATTGTGTGTGACTCTCCAACATCCAATCAGGATTTGTGTCGGACCCTTATCTATAATTTTGCCTGTTAACTTCACCTTTTACAGTGGAAGTAGATTCATCTGAGAATACTGTATTGTACAAGAAAAGAGGATCTCTATCAATTCTGTCCATCATAATTTCATAAAATTCAACCCGACGATCAGGATCGTCTTCATTGAGCTCTTGTACCAGATGAACTTTGTAAGGATGGAAATTAATGCTTTTTAATATATTTCGCACTGTCTCCGGGGCAACGTCACGCTCATCACTAGCTCGACGTAAACTAAGGTGTGGGTTTTCAACAAATGCTTGGGCTATATCCATCTGCATCTCCTCAGATCCTGCAGATTTTGGCCGACTCAAAATCAACAAAAGAAATAACTGTAAGACGCTTTATGAATCATGAATCTATCAAGGACCTTCAGAGAACTCTCTGAAGGTCCTTGATAGATCCATGATTCATAAAGCGTCTTACAGTTATTTCTTTTGTTGATTTTGAGACAGGATTTAACCTTTCTCCATTACGAAAAGTGCGATTAAAAAGCAAACGAACTTGATCATAAGATGGAACTCGATCTCCCTAATTACGCATCATTAATACAGATACCCTCTCTCGTTCCGAAAGTTTAGCTTGCGCCATGATAATCTTTTAGCGAAAGATAGTAAGTATGTACTCGTAGTATGTAAATTTAGTTTCGATTCTTAATATTCGTATGGAAAAACGGTATATGACTTATGGTATTGCCTTAGGTATTGACTTAGGTATCGAAAAACGGTATAGCACGGTATAACTCTTTGGAGAGGAACAGAACTCTCACCAGAACACCTGGAACTCTTAATTATAAATTTCCTTATGATTTTACAATATTCAAAACGCTGTAACCAAGATCAATTAGGAGCTCACCAATGAATTTCTCGTTGAAATTTACTTCAGAAATTACACTGACCTCTTGGAAAACTTTGTTAATTTCAAAAACCTCTAACTGACCTTGACCGTTACAATTGACCTATGACTTGGGTACGTACCTGAACGTAGAATTTTCCGCTCTATCGATTGCAGATGTAAAAAAAGGGGGTTTCCATTTAAAAAATTAAGTTGACCTTCAAAAGGTCATGAAGGTCAAAATGAAGGTCACTGTTAAATTCCTCGTTAAAATCTACTTCAGGAATGAGGAAATATCCAACCGTCCCGGGAATTTTTAGACACCCTGTATAATTCACTATCAATTTAACGATTTTGAATTTGGCGGGGAACCAGAATGTCAGCTTGCATATTCCCATCTAATATAGTACCTTACCTAATCTGTATTAGAAAGTATTGCTATAGTTATAGAATCAGAATTAAAACGGACTCACTACATTCGAATTTTTAGGTGACTATTGCATTAAACAAAACGCGTAATGCATTAACCAAATATAAATTAAACCTCCTAGAACAATACCCCAATTTTGGATTTAATTTAACTTGATTGTCAACGAGTTTCCCTTAATCTCAAACTCAAACGCATGTTTGATGTTGTGAACATTATGAGAAAGTTTTTAATAAAAGGGTCCGCATGCTGAGTATGTTACATCTCCAACGTGCGCATTATAATACTTGATTTTCAAGACAGTTCTAGGTAAAAAAAATTATTTTAATGAAAAATCTTTACAATACATAATTACAGGCAATAAATCATATAATGTTACATAATAAAACACTGAACTATATCGGTGTACGCGGAAATAAAAGGTAAAAATGCAAAAATAAATTTTCTGAACTTGTTGCTTTTTATCTGCATTTCTCTATAAAAATGATAAAGGTTATAATTTTTATAAATATTTTATTTGTTAAGAGTAATAAGCCAAAGTTAACATTTTTTTAAGTTGGAAAATTCGATTAATATAAAAGTTTCAATATATTGAGAAAAAAATAGCAGGTCTAGATTTTTACTTTTTTGTATAAACAAAAAATTTTACTAGAATCTCAATTATCCTAAATTATAATTGAGAAGATTCATATAGTTGCGACTGAAACTTTTAATGGAGGAGACACAATAAGAACCGCTACACGAAGGTGAGTAAACTGTAAAAATGTTATTAAGAATATACTCTTACATTATTTCGGGTGGGTTATAAGAAATCTAAAGAAAAAATACCATTTGAACTTATTAAAACATTAAATCTCTCATTAATCTCCTATCAATATATTCTTTATTGATTTGGAAATTAGCTTATCTGAAGTATAATCGAATCTATCCACACATATTTAAAATCATTTAATATAGTCTTCTGAGGAATTAAAATATTTCTCATATCTCAACGTTAACTAATAACATTTGCGTATTTGATTGTGAGATTTTCGGTGTAAGTTTTGTTAAATTCGCTGCTTCTGGATTGAAAAATCATTATAGGAAAGTCTTCAGAAATCAGCTCGATTAATGTAAAAATAAAGATACATACTCCTATTTTCCTTACTGAAGAAATTAGTTAACAAAATAATGTTGTTGCCTGATTTAAAAAAAAGAGTTTTTTTTTAACAATTTATACTTATAGTGCTTTTAAAAGATATGCAATTACAAATTTGTGGATGCCTAGTTTCGGCAAAAAATCATTGAGCTTTTTTTTTTAATTTAGTATATTGCTGGGCGAAGTGAGGTAAATATCCCAGTAATCGTGACGTAAATAAAAAATAGAAGTGTTGACATCTGATATTCCTGAATATTCGTATATTTGAATTTTACTATTTATAAGTTCTTATATTTATTTCCCTTTCTAAACATGATTTTCAAGTGTTGTTGTTCGCTACAAAAACGGCATGTGAACTGCATTACAAAATGCTGTTATTTTAGACCAATATGTAAAATAATATAATCAAACAAAAATGCTATTATCATTTACAGAATTAAACCTTCATTGAAGAACACATTTTAATTTAAGTACACATTTCAATACAAAATACTGCTTTGAAATGTCCAATTCTTGAGATTTTCCGTAAAATAGAAAAATCTATCTTTCAGAATGTCTTCAGATGGTCCAACTTTGCTCGCCCTATAATGCTTTTCCATGGGACCTCTTATGGTTTATATTTTAAAATACTTTAGAAATCGTGTGAGGTTAAATCATTTTTTATTCGATTTGAAATGATAAATTGACTTAATGTTAAATCCGAAGACACCCTAGAAGTTTGACATCGTCTATTTCACTCCTTAGGAGATATTCAACGGAGAAAGCGACTGGTTTAACCAAACTCACGTATTCTTGCCAGAAGAAAATTTAAGAGTAAGGTTTGTTTTTGTAGTTCTTACGGTCTTCAATAATTAAAAGAATATAAAACGAAATGATTGCAAAGTTCGTTTATTAAAATTCTGTCTTTCTGAAGTTTCGGCTACCACTGCGTGTTTTTTTCAAAGAATCTAAATAATTAATATATAAATAACGATCTTTTCTTAACATATAATTATACACAATTAATTTTTTTTTAAATGAAAATAAAGAAAAATTACCTGTGCTTTTTATCCTGTAAAAACCAAGAATATTAATTTTGGAGTCAAACATCTGTCAATAGTTCATGCCAATTAAAAAATAACAATAATGACGTTGTGACACCAAATTAGATTAAAATGTAAAGAAAAACATAATAGAAAAGCCACATTAAAATTGTTAAGGCTATTTTTAATAAAAAACTACATTTAAATTGACGGAAATTCTTACGATGTTTTTGGATAACGACGAACATATAGCTTAGCAGACAAGAGACATACATTAAGGTGGTAAATTCATGAATACAGAATAAAGGCGTAATTTTAAAGCAACCTCGAATGAGGAAAGCGTGCCAAAGTAACTGGAATTTTAACTTGGTTTTGTTTATTTTATAATACTTTGATATATTTTGTTGGCATTCATGATTTCTGTCTGTAAGTTAATCGAAATATTGTGATATTTGTTTATAAAAATGGATTCCAATATGCGTCTTTTATATGTATTTTTTCCCTAGCAAGAATTTTAATATTGTTAAAATCAAAATAATAATTATAATAAATAATAATTATTATTATAGTAAAACAATAATAATTATAATAAAATAATAATAGTTAACTGTCGAAGAAAGGATTGATTTGATTCTTATTAAATCTACTTACTGAGAAAATTTAATTCTGTAAATGATATTTTAATTTTGTTTTGATTAATTCATTTTCAGTATTCTCCTAAAATAAAAGCATTATGTGATGCAGTACACATGCCATTTTCGCAGAGTACACCAAAATTTAAAAATCGTTTTTAGAAATGGAAAGAAATATTAGACTTATAAATAGAAAAATTCAACTCTGTGAACATTTAGCACTATTATATGTCGATATAGTTTTTTTTTAATTACGGCGCAACCGCGTCCAAACAATCTATTCTGTAATGATCCTGGGACTAAGGTTACGATTAGTGGGACGTTGATCTTATCTATCCAATTAAACAAAAGTTTTAACTCATTCCAATTTTCGCAGGTTATATAATGTCCAATTTTACATACACAATTTAAACAATCTTTACCATCAAAACTACTTTGGAGAAAATTTTAAATGTTAAATTGTAATTAACTTTTTTATTATGGAATATGAAAGATTTCTTTTTTTATGTAAAAAACAAATTAAACCTGAGTTGACGCTCTATTGCAGTGATCTTTCTTAGTAGATGATTATTTATTTAGGGGATCAGTTTCGTCTTCCAATTGATTTAGTGGAGGAATAAGTTCGAGAAAAATATTCAGGTTATAATGGCACAGGGAATTATATTTCTTCAAATAGTTAAAAATTGAAGAATATTATTAACTTGTATTGTTGCAAATTTAAAAGTGAGCCCAGATCTTAATAAGCTACCCATAACAGCCACTTTTTCTTATAACACTATTAAAAAAGGTTGTCTGGGATTGATTCCTTTTTCTGGGCTGCTTGAAATATGTTATCTAAAAAAAAAAAAACATTCTCCTATCCACTGTACAAAAACTAATCTGCTGCTTATTTCCCCAAATTATGAAATATTAATTTTTAGGATCTTTAATTTTTTTACTATTAGTTGGAAACTTTTTATTATACAGGGATTTTTTCTAATCGATTCTTTTTCTTATGTTTAACGAATAAAATGTTCATTTGAATAAGATTTCATCTTTTCTATTATTAAAGCCAAATAGTTTTTTATAGGCATATTAAAATATATTATTATTTTAGTTATAAATTTTTATAACGATTTAATTCCGTCTCATATTCATAAAAAATTAAACAATGATTAAAAAAATGGTACGGAGCCATTTAAAGAATCCTTGAAGAAGGCTTCGATTTCGCGTATAAACATTGCAGGGATACTGGCATATTATAAAATACTCGAAAAATTCGTGACTTTATGTTTGAATGGCCCCTAAAAAATTTTAATTCTTGTTACATTACCGTCGAAAATCGTCGGTACGATCAGCTTATTAAATTATGCGTCGAATAAGCCCTAATAGATACATTTTTGACCTTTTGAAGATAATATATTACACCAGAAAATATAAAAAATGCACGAATTTCTCGAATTTTTTACGTCGACTTTTACTTGTTACATGTCTCAAGAAATTTGTAGCAAAAATTTCAAATTTATACCACACAGTCTTTAAAGTATTATCTGTAATTTAAGACAATAATACTTAAAAATATTAATGGGTTCTTGAGATGAGACTAAAAATTACCAAACGTATCTGCTACGAATGTCAGTCGCTTTAGCAGCAAGTCTGACTATCTGCGGTGATTGCCGACTGAAACTCGACGCACACAAGTTTGAACATTTATTGTCAAATCTTGGAAACCCATGAATATTTGTGGAGTTTCATTATCTTAAATTAAAGATGAGATTTCACAGATTACATCCTGTAAATTTCAGTTTTTTTTCCATAGGTATCCTAAGCCACAGCACGAGTTGAAGTTAGAAAAAAATCTGAGAATTTCTCGGCGATCACCGCTCTTGCGGTCGATAGAAAGTAACCGCCGACTGAAACTTGGCATTTCAGACTTGGACATTTTTAGTCGTATCTCGAGAACCCATAAAGATTTTTGAAGTCTCTTGGCTTAAAATAAAGACTGTGTGGAATGAATTTAAGATGTTTGCTACAATTTTCATAGATCATGCCACAAGTTGAAGTCAATGTTCAAAATTCCGTAAATACTTGCATTCTTCTCGTAAACTTCTCACGTGGTAGATTGTCTTCAAAAGATAAAAAATATTTTTAACAGGGCTCACTTGATGCGTAATTTAATAAACTTTCTAACGGTTGAAAAAATAGTTTCTCACTCTTTTTTGAACGAGTAATCAGTACCGACAATTTCCGACGGTAGTATATGATTATTATAAACTATGAGAAATGAGAACAGCATTTTTCATGCATTTTAAATTAAACATACCCTTACGTAACTCGACGTATTTTCACTTTCTAGGGTAAATACATATTTTCTGAGAAGATAAAGCAGTTGGATCCCGTTATGCGAAAAGGATGTCTTTTAAAATTACCTGTTTTACCTGGTTGAAATGTTCTCATTGTGGATTGTGAACGAATTCCTTGAAAAGATTTCGAGGATTTTTAATGTTTTTGACAGTCATGGATTATTGGGCAGCGATATCATTTTTTATGGATGCTGATCGTGTTGTGGTAAGCAAAATTTGTTATGTAATTTAAAGGACCTTGCACGAAATGTTACGACTTTTGATCAGTTTCACGTAAATCATCATAAAACCGGAACATTCAACCAATTAGACCAAAATGCCTTTTCTGCTTCATTTGATACTTTTTCATTTACAAAGTTGTTTTTCTTCCCGCAAATGTCACCCATTATTCTTGCAATAGTGTTAGTGAGCCTAGAATTGGATTTTATATTTTATTTTAAATTTATTTTAACTTAATCTGGAATTTCTTTCACAGGAGTTTGATTACCCACACCTTTTGCTCAAAAAGGAAACAGTGGCGGCAGTCACCCAAGGATTAGAAAGTATTGAATCTTAACAAAAGCTACTGTAAATGCTAAGTTTAAATAAGGTAAACCAGTGCGAAATAAATAATGGGAAAAAGTGATTGGGTACTAGAGCAAAAGTTCTGTAGTATTTTTCTATGAGTAGCGGTATTGTAAAAAAGTTTTATACCTAGGCTTTTTGCCACTTACTTGCTATTTTAGAAATAAAAATTGAAGGTTTCGGTTTTTTTAACATGACGAAAGTTTTATTCGGTAACAGCTTATCATTTTTTACAAAGTTGTTTCATGATTAAATCTCTTAATCTTCATCGATAATATATTTTACGTGTTTTTATGATAAGTGTAGTTCGGTGCGAGGTGAATAAATGTTTAGCAACTTAATGGATTTGGCTTGAATGTCAAAGTAATTTTCTTGCTTCTAGATTGTGAGCACAAACAAGTAAGCGCTACGAACAGAACTTCTAGCAATATAATGAGATAAACTTATTCTTATTATTTTTTTTTTATATAGTTGCTGGTAGCAATGACAGTCATAGTTTCATGTTAAGTACTTGTAAGTAAATACTGCATTAATGAAAAAAAAACCTTATGAATGGCAGTCTTGGGTTATTTTTTCATGAATTTAGACACCATTCCCTTCCACATCTGATAGGAAAGGCTTAAAATGTGAATATTCTCTTCTTACCAGAAGAGCACTATCTGAACAAAATTGCAACGTGTTAAATAATAATAAAATATATGATAAATGGCTATAGTATAGTTCATGTGATGGCATTGCTATCTTTAAAATTAATTTTCCAGATTTAATTTGACATGGAGTACTTTCCCAAATGGTTTTGCAATTTATCAATATTCTGAATTCAAAAGTTTTTCTATTCAGCTCGTACTGGTTTCTCCAAATTTATTTCACATTAGGCCGTTTTTATTTTTATTTTTTTTTCTTCTATTTAGGATACTTTGATTTTTTATAATTTCTCTGTATGTGAAAACAAAGCTACTTTTGCTTGTGAAAGAAATCAGGAGGCAATTTCAATAAATACGTTAACTTTAGACGTTTATTCTTTTTTTTTCAAGCACACACTTTTTCAATAATATTGAGGCTCCGCATCGAATAAGAGGGCATTCATTTTTTTATTCGAGTTCAAAATGCTATCTCGTCATTTAAACAAGTTCGTTTATAATTTTTATTATTCTCAGAAATTCAATTGATGTAAGGAATTTGATTGAATCCCATCAAGAAATGTTTAGAAAGTCCTTCGTTTTGTCCTGTTATTTGTGTAATACTTTAATACGTTTCTTTTGCACGAGTTTTACTTTTTTCATATTTTTTCACTGATTGAATTCTAGAATGAATACAAAATAAATCAAATGAAACTTCACTAACGGAAATTGGAAAAATAATGAATTTCATTCTAATAGAAACATTTATTGACATAAATGGATGTAATACAAGATATATGGAAATGGCACATGAATTGTAGATTAGTATTACAATTTTATTTTATGTCGGAGTCGGTGGCTGGATTGTCGAAGTAGAGGAAATTGGCTCTGTATTATCTTTAATTTCATTCACATTTGAACTGGCAAATTTATCAACAGCTTTTTGTACCATGACTGTCGCGACAGTCAAACTTTCGGGTGTAACATAATTACGTGTCAATTCCGCGATCTGCTCCTTTATCTGAAATAAACATTTTATTATTTCTTTTGCATTCATAATTTCGCTTACTTTGACTAAAATAATGCATCCTGTTTTAAACAATCCTTAAATATAAAGGATCGGGATTGTATATTTTGTTATTTTTAATAATAGCATAAATGATAATAATAGCTAAAAATGTGGATCAATGCAAATTCTAGTTTTAAAAGAATTTAATTAGTTGTGTTCTGACATTTTTAATATTTGAATTTAAACTATTCATGTTGGGAATAAGTTTAATTTAAAATTGTCCAATTACTAACACAATAACACAGGTTATCAGGGACCCAAAGTGAAAATTTTTAGTGTACCAGTTTTAAATCATTATTATTTAATCATTAAAACTAGGAATGGAAAAGAATGAAGATGA
>NC_046658.1:42826855-42847399 GCF_010883055.1 Belonocnema kinseyi
TTTATGTCGCTCATTTGATAAGCACTTTGCTTCCCCTGTATGAAAAATTCGCAAATAATGTTTGCTTTTTCATCTAGTTAAATTATTTAAATGACCAAAAATTCCGTTCTCTTCAACACAATGAATTAATGTTTTAGGCTATTCAATTCCTTCTCTTCAGTCAAATGTATCATATCATTGGTCAATCGATCCATATGGAATCAGTAAATTTACTTTGAATTATGTGTATGAATAAAGCTTTACTATGAAAAACTGATTTAAAAAAAATTATAAGTGGCCTTAACTTCTTCAATTTTTAATAAAATGTTTGAATATTATTGATCAATCGATCCGTCTCGAACCAATGAATATTTTCTATTCTCGCATGAATTTTGAATTCTGAGAATGAGAACCAAAAAAAGTATCATTATTTTTAGAAAACCTCCGCGGTCGGTTTTTCAGATATTATTGGTAAAAATCAGTCTTCCAAATGTCGTCAATTCATCTGTAACCGTCTTCAAGTTATTGTGTCCAGAACAAAGTATGACGCGCACATGCACAAATGCTTCGAACATTGTATTAAATATTTTTAAATTGAGGAACGTCCAATTAAACGAATTTGAACATTTTAGACATTTTTACCATTACAACGATTTCTCTACGAGTAAGCAAAAATGATAATCTTTAATAAAATTAAAAAAATTATAATTGACACTCACTTGATTTTTGGTGAGTGAGAATGCAGGAAACGAGATGGTGCAAATTGGAGTGAAGGTGCATATTGATGTCGTAAAAACGACTCCAACAATAAGAATCAACATCACGCTGAAAATGTAAATTCCAGCTTTTGCTCCATACAACAAAGCGAAACTTGTAATTGGAATCATTTGTGTCCAGGCTCCTGACCAACTGGAAATTTGATTTTGACTTGGTACCAGTTCACTATAACTAGGTTGTCTTGTCCCTGAATAATCTGGATAAGTAGGGTAGAAATATCGAGCTGGGAAATATTGATCTTCTTGACTGTAAACTCTAGCGTTTTCTGATACAAGTCCAGTGTTCGAAGGTATTTCACGTTTCTGAACATCTTCAGAAGATACCTCTCCGGATAGAGGAAGAAGTTTTGCTCCTAAAACTGCAGGGTTGAGAGCCAGGATTGCCAAAAAGTATCTCATCGTGAAATAATGAATCCTAATTTCAGAAAATAACAAATAAAAAATTTTTTTTTATAAATTATTTATGTTAGATAAAAGAAAAGATATTTTCAGGCGGATGTTGAATTAAAAAATTTATATTTAAATAAAATTTAAAGTATTTCTAAAATATTTCAGACTAAATCCATTTCGAATAATCAAGGAGTCTCCACACTTGAAGTCGCAGAATCTCTCGGGTACAAAATATGTTATTTTTCAAAGGAAATTAGGCGATACATATTTTTCCGATTCTGACAGCGTTTATAGTCTTCGTTTTAAATCCGCCAGCAAATTAAAAAAAGGTTTAAACTTAACACAGTGACGGTGGTTTTTCTGAAATGATTAAGAGTCGATTTTCTCAAAAACCCCACTCACATTCTTTTCCAATTTTTCTTTTAATTCAGCTTTATATAAGAAAGGCATTCAATGAGCGTTGTGCGGGCTAACCCATTTTTTAGGGCTGCAGATTGTTTTTCCTGAAAACGTAATTTTCTAATTTTCCTCGGAAATTATGCAAAATATCACAAAAAATGTATTTTCATAGAACTTTTTTAGACCTGCAAACTTGTATGTTGACACTTTTCGCATCTGTTGTCCGATTTGGGAAACATAAGGGAATTAGGTTTGATAAGAAAAAATTCTTTTGCCCACAAGCAACAAATTGGCAAAAAATATCAATGTTTTTTTTGTTGCTGAGAAAATCGACATATGCTATTTTCAGAAAAAGTTAATCAGGTCAAAGTTATAGTGCTGAAGAAAAAATGGTTGTTTTTTTTTTTTGTTTAAACAAAGCCCAAAATTCAATTTCGTCTAACTTCGAAGACAATTTTTTTTAGATAATTGGAAAAATATGATTTTCCTCATTTTTCTCTAAAAAACATATTTCGACCCCGAGAGATTCTGCGACTAGAAGTGTAGAACTTGCCTGACTTGAAATGGACTCAGTCTTAGCAAAGTACGTACTGCAAAATACTTTCTCGAACTTCAAATCTATTACTTTCAAAAAGATGTACTCATGTCCCTCAAGCCTAAAAAAGGTCACCTTTTTCATATCTATTCATGATTACGAAATAGAAAATTGTCCTGTCATTGTTTCTCGCTTTTTTCAATTTATAATTTTCAAATTTGATAAAAGCGATTGTGTTTTTTAATTTTAGTTCCTTATAGATTATTTAAAATTGGTTGAAAATGACGATTTGAATGGGTGGACATTATGATGACGACCATTATACGGAGATCGAATAGGCAAATGCACATCACTGCAGAGGACTCTCCGTATAACTGGCGCCACACCAATCATGAAAGCACATGACAGCTCCCAGTACCGCAAGTTGTTTTTCACTTTTGAAAATTAAATTTAAACATTCAAACTCCGTTTAACGTCCTATAAAAGATATAATACCTCATTATTTTTCGTATTCACAGCATATGCAAATTCTCCATTGGAAATTATTTTGGTGACAAGTCTCTCAAAGTAACATAAAAATCTACTAATAATGATCAAATACAATCATTTTTTTCTCTTGAATCACTATTTTCCTGTATATAATTTAATAAAATATTTTAAACTCTAAGCATACCTGTCTAACAAAAAAAGGTACAACTGATCACACTGGCCGTCCAACTAATACTGAAGCCTTCGTTACTCCTTCGATGACGGAGTGCAGAATTTGAGTGTTCTTATCTTATACACGAAAGAAAAAATCATTTTAGTGACAACCTTCTGGGGCATATTAAGAGGGATTTTTGTCCTTCTAGAAACCCGAAAGTTTCAGGTCCTTTTAACTTTAAAAGAGAAAATTTCCTGATGACCATTATACACATAATTTTATCTGATCTTCCAAACTTTGGGTTGAGCAGAATATTTCTACAAAATTTGATAGTTTTTACTCTATTCCTACCTTTTTCTTAAACTCAGAAAGTAACTTTAAATTAATTTATATTAGCATACAAAAAATTGTGTTTCAGAACAAGTGAATTTCAAATTGTTAAATATTTCAAATTAAAAGTTCCAATTGAATTAATAAGTCAACTGCAATTTTCTCGATACCACGAAATAAAACATTAATAATTTCAGTATTAACAAGATATCTTTTTTTATAACATATGAAGATCTGATAATAATTTAAGAAATGCTTAGGAAAATACATATTTTGCTGATGGTAAATAGCAGAATGTCCTAATGAGCAACTCCATTAGGTCGTTGATATGATCTACGAAATTTTGAGATTTCCAGATAAAGTTCGTCATTCTTTTTCAAAGAGCAGAACCGTGACATCTTCTACTTAAAGCTTACGATTTCTAAATTCTTTTCGCCATTTTTACATTTAATTTTTCATCACTCAAAACTGTCAGAAAAAAATTATGAAGGACCTCTAATGACAACCTGTAAGATTTGGAGTTTTTCCTTTTTCCCGCAAACATTTGGTGGTGAGAAAAAATACCTGAAACAATCTGCTTTTTATAACAAATATTTTTGAAAATAGACTTCAAAAATCGATTATAACTTAATAGTTCCGAAGAATTATCAAATTTTCTATTAAACAAATTAGTTTACAAAATTAAAATATTAGGTACATATTTGAAAATAACTTTTTTAAAACGAATTGTGGATTCAAGAAGCAAATTAGGTGTTCAGCAGCACGCGTTTATATCATAACAACTGTACATCAGTTTAATAATAAAACTCGCATTTAATAAGAGACTATATTTATTGCTCAAATGTACAAGTAGGACATAAGAAACTAGAGCACCAACATGAAATTCATACTTCTAAATTAAAATAATACATGTATATCACAGACATTTTCATTTCCGTTAGGCTTCCTTAATAGAAAAATATTGACAAAGTGATTCCAAGTCTACAATCACAGATTATAGTATATATGTATATGTATCTCGTAAAATTTATCCCTCGATTACGGCGAAGACTACCAGATGCTTCTTCTAAACTACAGATACCTTTGATTATACTCATAATAGATAAAAAAAATGTAACAAACAAAAATCAACTTTGATTATTTTTTAACAAAAAGGATTCCTCCTGAATTTGCCTTCGAATTTGTTCCGTCTCATCTTCGCTGCTACTATCATCTCTCACGGTAAGGATTCGACCTTTCTTCCGTTTTTTTCTTTTAATATGAAAAGACGGAGAAACGCCCCGCTTTCTTTTTCTTTCTCTTTCCAGTAAGTCGAATTCTTGCAAACAAGTAATCTCCAAATCGTCATCAGTCTCCTCGTCATATTCGATTTCATCTTCTCTGACACAAAATGAATCCTAAAATAATTGTATCAATTTAAATATAATTCAGTTTATTTAATGATTTACTTATTAATATCATAGGTCCCAGCTTGTTAGGTTGCAAGTTCAGTGTTTTAAACTTCATAATTATAAAACTAAACAATTTACAACTTGAACTTGTAAAGATTCAATATTTTACCAATCTAACTTTTCAAAGTTAGACAATTATTAAATGAAAACATTTTAAATGTTATAATTCTAAATTTGTAGCCATCCACATACAACAATATTGTTGTTTTGAGCACTGATTGTTCAATTATTAAGATTCCTTATTTGAAATTTTGAAGAAAAAAATATTTAGCGAATTATTCAACGCAACATTTTGTAGAGCCTCAATTAAAAGTTATTTAAATTTAAACGGTTTTAAATTAAAAAATTCTTTCCAATTTATTTGAAATCAACAAATTTTTAAACAAAATACTGAATTATTCGTTTTTGAGTGTTACGAAATAATAATAATAGAATTATAAAAGGCTTTTTATTTTAAATCATGTAACCTTGAGCGTTTTAAAGTTAACTAAGAAAAGTTAAAATGTTTCAACCTAATTGTAAAATTAATTATACAATATTTTCAATTCAAAGCTTTTCTATTTCAAACTCTTTTTTTTATAATTATTCAATACAAAGGCTTCAAGCTTAGAATTGTACAACTGTTAAGAAATTAAATATAAAACAGTCAAATTGTTAATACTTAAAATTTAAATTGCTGAATAATTGTTACAATTTTCTAACAATAGGTAAAATTTAAGTAGTTTAGAAAAAAAATTATTCAATTCTGAACGTTATGAATTTAAAACACTATTATATTATATTATAAATACAAATGCTGAAAAATAAAAATATTTTAAGTCCAAAAATGTTGTATATTTTTATCTAATGGAGTATTGAAGTTGAAAAAAGTGATAAATGCATGTAAACGTCAATGCCATTTTACAAATTTTATAAGAGAGGTAACAAACTATTTTCTCTTTGGGGTATTTGATTCAAATAAAAAAGAAATAAAAAGCATATTTCTATAGTTGGGCTCCATTGAATCACGAAAAACTCAGCTAAAAAAAACAACTTCCGAAAAAAATCTTAATAAGAAGAAAACAGCTTTTAAAGAAAAATTGTACATGAGAGACAAAAAAGTGTGTAAATCTTGTGCATTTGATTAGAGTAAAAACAAATTTTAACCCATTTCTAGTTCTCATCGGGCTGTATGGATTTACGGAAAAAGCAGCTCAAGATTTTTATAATTATTTATTATTTTATTTTGAATAATTTTGAATGAGTTCGGATTTATAGTTTTCAATTATAAAAATTTGATAATTAAAGATTAATTAGATTTTATTATTTTTGGAGATGAGATAGAGAAAAGTTATTAAACCGACCCTTCATTTTGAAAAAGTGAAATGAGAAAAAATTGACGAGTGACTTAAGTGACTGTGTGGCAGTCATGCTGATAAAACTAAGAAGTAAGCAAATTCCCGATCCTGGTCCAGTAAACACCCTGCATATTTCAAATGAGAGAAGAAAATGGTGAAACTTACGTGTAAATAAGTATCATTTAACTGCGACATTGGCTGTGAATAAACATTTTCAGGAATCCGTGAACCTTCCTTAATTAGGAAAGCCCCCGCTTTTCTGGATGGACTTTTAACAGATTTTAAGTAATGCGCTTGCATATCTACATGGTCGGAAACATCTTGTGTGTAGCTCACGAAGCCGTCGAGGTCCTCATCTTCACCGGAAGTGCCTTCAGAAGTATTTCCTCCATCACTAGAAACGTCCGCTTCGTTGTCTATGAACTCACACTTACGCTTGATCACCTTTCTTCTTTTCCTCTTAATCTCTGGACTTTGCTCCAAACTTAAATTAAAACTGGTGTCTTTTCTCTCCTCCTCCATTTTACTTCTTATTCCCGAACTCGAAGCCCTCTCTTGATTAAAATAAATCGATTGCCCATTTAATTTGCCATGAAATGTTGATTGTACATTAGCAATTGTTCTCTTTAAAGAAAAAATACCTGGAGCTCTTACTGCAGGTTTCTTAAATACTTCGAAATCATCATTTCTCTTTTTTTCATCAATATCTCTCGAAGAAGTTTTATTCCCACTATCTATGGATGTGTTTTTATCACTCGTTCCATGAGAAGTTACAGATTTATTATTACTCTGAAAAAGGGATAATTTTTTCACAGGCTGCGAATTTTTCGTATCTACATTTGATTTTTCACCACATGGCTTCCAGTCTGTTTCACATGATTCCAGTGTTTTCTCAGCTGAAGCTTTCAGACTCTCATCGACTTTAAAGTACTTCTGACTATCGACCGGACTCGTTCCAACGCGGAAATCAATATCCCAATCGACATCACTGATAAGCATATTGAGTTCAAGATTAGAATTTTCCTTCTCAGCAGGGGGTACGGACTTATTGGAATCTAACCTCATGATTTTATAATGATTATTTGGAACTATTTCATCTTTAATAGATTTACTTGAAGTCTGAACTTGGAGTTCACTTGATTTGAGAATGTTTCTGTCGTTTACAATTTGAACTTCCTCTGGAGTGTCAATATCGAATAAATCATCATCCGAATCTGTAATCTGAAATTGTAGATGATTCTTTCGCAACCCTGTTTTTTTAAGTTGACTAATGCTCGACGGGAGTTGTTTCTGTTCAAGTATAGAATTCTTTGGAATCTCGTCGATTATTTGAATGTCATCACTGTCTTCTTCTTCCGAAATTTGAATTTGATTAGTATCGTCGTCTTGTATAATTTGAATTTCATTACTACCTTCCTTCTGGATCAAACAGTGGTTATTGAGTGAGTTATTAGCGTTGATTCGTGCAATTTCTTCAAGCGCTTGCGTTATTGTTATCCCACTGGTGTTCGATCTTATAAAGGTGAAATTATCTTCTCTAGAAATATTATTTTGATTTTGTTCACTAAGATTGCTCCACGATTTCTCTAATATCACAGACTTTGAATCTTCTTGGACAACCTTTGATTCAACACTAGTATCTTCTAAAAGTCTACTAAAATTATTACTGCTGCCTTCTATTGCTGTTTTCACTTCTATTACCATATTTTGCTTATCTAGTACTATTCTGTCATCAATAGCCATATTGTTCAAATTCGAAGTAACTTCCTTGGCAGGATCCTGATTTTGTGATAAACCAAATTCTTCGATTTCACTCTCATCTGTCGTTTCGTTCAACAAGTCATCAAACATTGCCGAATTTTCAAACTTAGTCGATTTTTTTTCGAATTTTTCACAAACTTCGCCCCCATCAGAACTCGAAGAATCATAAATCAAATCAGCGAAGCTTCTTGCGACTAAAGCCTCACTGGTTTCGAAGTTTGAAGTATAACATTCATTATCTGTCTCAAAACAGTTTGGTTCATAAACTTCTTCCTGCACTGGAGACGTGGAAATGCTTCGGCTTGCTATTTTCTGTGATGGTATCTTCAGTTCTTGGAGCGAAGCGATGCAATCGAGAATGCTCAAATCAGGTAGGGTGAAATTAAGAAATTTTTCGGGCTCTTCATCTGGAAATGATGGAAAGTAAGTTGTGTCTATTTCAGTGTCCAAAATATGAAAGTCGATTCGAGATTTTCGCATTGTACATAGTGTGAGAAATTCGACATTTTCCTTATCTGAAAGTAGAAGTTGGACGTTTTCCGATTTTACAGTTTGTTGTGTTTGATGAACGAAGATAGGACTCGACTCGAAAGATTCTTCGTCAGGCCTTCTTTGTCTGAAAAAGCGATCCATCGATGATTGTCCTGCACGTTTGGAACCTAAAACCAGATAAATGTGGTTGGCTTAAGTTTTTGCAAGGTGGCCGCTAACATGGAAGAAACGAATTCTCGGCCCTTTTCTGTTTTACAAATATTTTCCCCGGTCCTTAAATTTTTGTAAATAAAGATTTTAAAGCTGAACAACCTTTTACTTTAAAGTATTAAAAAATAAACTATAATTTAAAGCATTTAAAGTGGAACTCTGCTGAATTCGAATTCGAAATTAGGCATAGGGGTTAATGCCGAATGTGACGTCTCACATGGAAAATATAAGTGTGTAAACAACTTTTTTTAAATGCTTAAAAATATGAATTTTATTTGACATGTAAAGTATCTAGAAAAAATATTTACCCAAGGGGGGGGGGGGGTTTGGTATTTCTGACAGCGCCCTGGGGGTTCAAAAGCTTTGTGTGGGGATTTATGCTAAAGGAGAGGAGGGGTGAAATAAGGGTTAAAAATAGCGTCACACAGTTTTTGAACAAGTCATTAGCAGATTGTGACTTAACGTCGATATGTAATCTGCTCCGATTGGATTACTTTAGGACTGAAGTAAACTTTTTAAATTAAAATTTTAAATGAGTTACAAATGAAAAGTGTGTAAAAAATGTAAGAAATGAAATTACAAAGTTCAAAATGATAAATTTAAAACTAGGAAATTCTAGTGATTCAAAATTTATTAAACAAACCATTTGAGGTCACCAAATTGAAATAGTTCTATTTTGGACTATTTCAAACCATACAATATTGAAAATTTCAATTTTAAATCCTTTTATTTTGAATATCTAACTTAAAACTGTTCTTTTGATTAGTAAAGTACAGCAGATAGACGGTGTTTCTCAAGTCACCGAGTTTTTGACGTTAGGCATGAACGAGCACGGTTAGCGCTCAGATGGGTGATACGTTTGCGACTTTCGCTTAATTGTGTGTTTCGCTGCGTTTAACAGTCGACGCTATCGAATTTAACATCCAAACTCGTCTGTTGGCAACCGGCTGCGCTCAAGAGTTTTTGTTTTCTACAGTTTCCTCTCCCTTGGTCAAAAGTTCAACCAAATGTGAGCGCTTCTAATAAAAATCCAATTTCAGACGGTAGCAAATTTTAGAGATTAAAAAAGAACACAGGATTGAGTGCGTCAGGGATTACTTGAGTTGGGATAATAGGGGGTTTTGGAAGGGATGTGATTTAAAGGGAGAGCTACATTTCTGACAATTTCCTATGGGAGGGGGATTTAGATATGTATATTATACATACCCGAAAAGGGTATACTGAGAAAAATCTAATTGCTGAATTTGAGAAGCTTAATGTTTTGAAGTCTTCAATTAGAAATCATTCCATTTAAAACATTTTTATTTTGCCACTGTCGTCTAACTATGTATCTATAATCTTAAAATTATTTGAAAATTCTAAATATTTTTTAAGTTTCGAACAGAAAGAAACGCTTTACATTAGAAATGGTTGAATTTCAAACACTTTTAATTTGTCGTAACCTTCAGAGCTGTATCCAGAAACTTTTTGGTTTGAATCGGAACGATTAGAAATTAAGACTGAAAAATGAAACTTAGTATGTAAAGGACTTTAGAATTACACTGAATGATTTTATACTCCTAACCACAGCTATAATGTAAACCTGATTTTTTCGCTTCGTGCTTAGTCAAAAATAAAAATTTAAACAAGATTGTTGTTAAATTTCAAGAGATTTCGTAGGAAGCTTTTATGAAATCGGCAAAATGACTGTCTGTCCGTGTACACGTGTAGCCCAAAAAGCCCGGAGAAAATGCTCATCATAGCTTTGCTATGTAAATGCATACAATTTTAGGCCTTCTGACTCAAATAACCCTGTTACCACGCATAGAGCAAAAAATATTAGCTCTACCGACCTCATATTTTACATGGAAATGTGTTTTGATGGAAGGAACAAGTTTTGTAGTTACATCGCAGATAAAACTTCAACTATACTCAGGGCAGGCACCAAACTCTAACAATCCACCAAAACTTTGGTTGACGGTATTTGAAAATATTTCGAAAAGAACTTTACAAACTCAAAATAAGTTCCAATCGAACAAATGAAAAATTGCATAATTTTATGGGACATCAAGTTAGTGGCATTTGCAGGAATTGTAAAGATGTATCTATTACAAATTTACAAATTCACTGTCATTTACCCGTTTCTCTGGTCCAAATGTCAACCAGTTAAATATGCACTTTTTAAATATCAATACAATGTTTTTTTAACAGATTTAGTGTCTGACGTAATAGAAGCAAATATAAGCTTACCAACTTCACGTTCAACTGTTTTAGTTTCTATGTTTGTCTTTTTCTT
The DNA here is from genome assembly GCF_010883055.1 of Belonocnema kinseyi. Lineage (NCBI taxonomy): Eukaryota > Metazoa > Arthropoda > Insecta > Hymenoptera > Cynipidae > Belonocnema > Belonocnema kinseyi. The sequence goes on from NC_046658.1 coordinate 42,837,434, forward strand.
TTTGTCAATCAATTTCTTCTTCCTTGCACCTTTTACTTGAGGAGTCTTAGGCTGAACTTGAATGTGCATCTTCCGACACTCCGGATTAAATTGATTTGGCACCATCCGCGGACTCTCGTTGTAAAGAGAAGAGACAATGTCACTGGACTGTAAGACTTTGTTATTCAGACTTTCTTTCTTTGACATTGTAGCTTTTAGAGCCTGCAAACAATTGAATATCCTATTTTTAGAGTTTGCTTTTTGTTCCAAATTTTTAATAAAATAATGCATGAGAAAAAATTACCTGATGCTCTTTTCCATCAGTTACCAAAGCAATTATATGTCCGTCTCGCTGACGACCTGTTCGTCCCATTCTTTGAACTAATCTTATTGGAGAACTCTGAGATATATCGAAGCAGATGATTAAATCTACTTCTCCAACATCCAAACCTTCCTCCCCTAAAGATCCAATTTTATTTTACGGAGTTCAATTTAGGGTCGATAGGGGCAAGTGTGAAACGAAATTACAAAGTTACACTTTGATGAGTGAAATTTCAAATAATTGTGAAGATTTTTGTTAAAAATGTTGCCAAAATTACACTGTAAAAAAAATCTATTGAATTTTATATCTCTGGTGGAAGTAAATAAAAGGACCCTCGTATATCGCAGTAACTTTACGAATCTGTTGTGATATTCCAATTCGGCCGATAATTTTACAGGCGAAAATGTAAAATCCATTATGTGAAAAAATAAAATTTATCAGGGCGACGGGTTTCGAACACCCGAAAGCTCAAACTTCGTACAATTTCATGGAGATTGAAGAAACACAAGCCGGAAACGTTACCACTTACCTAAAACACATAAGATACTATGGGTATTTTTTTGATGATTAAATATTCCATAAAACAATATGCAATATACGTTTTGAATAACCGCATTTTTCCGTTCTAATAGCAGAAAATGTAAAAGGCAAAATAGGAATAGCTCGGATTCGGTCTAGTTTGTGTGAAAGCTGTCAAAAAAGTTGAACATAGCTGTGAATTTCCTCCCATTAAAAATAAAAATGCTCAAAAATTAAAGGATAAAGTCATCGACAAACAACGAACACGAGAGACGCTTTCGTATTCACATATTATTTGATTAATTATTTAAAATTTTAAATTAATTATAAATCAAAAATTTTACAGTTTCCGCCAGGGTAAAATTAAAAATCTCAATATAATTTTCAATCACAGCAGAGTGATTTTACCGCCGCATGGTATTTTTACACGCTGCCACTGAATTTTCTCTTCTGAATGTAAAATTCGGACGAGGGAATATGTAATTTTATTTTTATCGAGTGTGTAATATTACACTGCTGTTCGAGGGTCCTTTTATTTACATTGCTAGAGGATGTAATTTCACATACTTTTGTAAAATCACACAGTGAAATGTGTGATATTTACAATGATAGAATATTTAATTTTCCGAAACTTTGTAATTTTACACAAATCTTTTTTTACAGTGCATCTTTGGAATTTCTACTTTTAATCTTCCTCTTCTTCAATCAGCAAGAACTTGCCTGAAGAAATATTTTATATTTTCTTTGGTAATGTGTGTGATGAGTGTAAAAAAACCCACTAAAATCTAAATTTTACAAGATTGTAGTTTCGTAACTATAAATTACACATCGACAGCTTATTATAGTGTACGTATATGTACATTTAAAATGTTATTTTCCAGTTATTATTATCTATTCACATTTTTATTCAAAAAATGAGATTAACACTGATTTTTAATTGCACTGTCGTAATTTGTCATTACAAAACATTGAAATTATACAATTTTTGAAAAAATGTCGGATATGCCAGGAAAATAAAACATCTTCCTGCACACCTTAAAACGGTCAAGAAAAGGTGCTTTATGCAGGGAAAATTGAAATAAAAATACCAGAAAACACAATTACGAATAGGAGTTTCCTAAAAGCATCTCAGGTTCTTAAAAAATAATTGCGCAAAGCAATAACTAATGAGAGCCAGATTTTCTATAAATTATATGAGATAAAATCATTATTTTGTAATAAAAAAAGTTCATAATTTTCTTAATCTTAAATTTTCTCTTTATCATAGTAACTCCGTCATCAAACTTACCCTCATCGGTCCTATATTCTAATAGAGTTTAATATCACAGCATGATTATTAAATATTTTAAGGCGTTGTTTAGTACAAACCTACTGACGTTGAGATCAAAACATTGACCTGATTACTTCTAAAATTTTCCAGAGCTTTTATCTGCTGCCTTTGCTTTTGACCAGCTTGGCCAACAAACATTTGCGGGCGTATCAGAGGCCTGGATTGCAAAAGTAAAACGTACACTTCGTTTACGATATCTCGATACTGAAAAGTTAAATTTTTGTATTTAATTTTACGTTCGGTGGCAAATGAAACAGTAAATTACAAAAAGCACAACCTCTACAAATATGATTGCTTTGGTTTCCTGATTTTTATCCCGAAAGGATTTGAAATGCCTTTCGAGCAACTCTTTTAGTTTGTAGAATTTATTATGCCCGAAAATAAGATCATTCGGCACATCTGGTACACTTCCATCTGGTAAAGGTTCAATAACTGGAAAGGGACCAAGAAAGCCTTTTATATCTTCCAGTAAATCGTGTAAACTTAATTCATGTTCCATCCAAAATTTGTCCGAGTGATCTGCAAATAAAAATGTAAGTTTTGCTATTTAAAATAAATTTTTTATTTCTTCTTGACTTACTTTCGTAGAAGTGGAGAAAGGCTCGAAGACCATGTCTGACCATCAATTCATACGCATGGTACATTGTTAGTAAAATGTTCAACGTTTTCATGATTTGCCCATAATTTCCTGGTTTATTGGGTTTTGATTGAAATTCTTTGGTCAAATAGAATATCTAAATAAGGTTGAATTGATTATAATGATTATAAATAATTTTGGATCATAACAAATATCTCTTTAAAATTAAACGAACAACAAGTACCTTTCCTTTGCTTATATTCCCAGTTTCTCCTCGAAGAACACCTAATCGCACGAGTACTCTCACATGTGGATCCATGACTGTAATATATCTTTCTTTAAACTTTGCTAAATCGTTACTCAAACGGATCAAAATGATATCCACCTTTCTATCATTAATGTAAGGAGCTATATCTGGAGACATATCGTCTCTCAATTCCAAGTTTGATATGCGAAGACTGCTAATCACCTTTCAAGAATAATTAAATATAATTAAGTCGCATAAATACAATTTGGAAAACAGACATAAATTAAGGAAATCAGAAACTGAAGGGTCAGAAATTTAAATATTGATGTGCACCGGTTGCAAAGTGCATTTAATTGAAATTAAAAATGATTTCTAGCCTATTTTGAAATTGAATAATTCCAAAAAAGCACTTTTTGAAATTTGAACAACTTTCAAATTCGAGCACCTGGATGATAATAATATGCCATAAAAACATTCATGTTTACCTCGTGTACTTTGCTTATTTTATCTCCAGGTGTAGCAGAAAGAGCCACAATTCGAAAAAATTTATTCTCCTCACTTAATAAACGAATACTCTGAAAAATGAAAAAATTACACCATTACATACTCTCCGAATACAAAGAAGTTCAAAATAATTTAATTCACAGTCATGAGTTATAGAGAAACAATTATTCATAAAAATATTTACCTCGCAGTAAGAGTGCTTGCCTAAAGATTTGTGAGCTTCGTCAATTACTATACATTTAACTAAATTCATTGGGAAGATATTCTTTTCCAAATCTTTATGAAAAGTTTGGGGAGTAGCAAATATCACTCTTTTGTGGGCCCACGCAATTTCTCGTTGCTTTTGATTTGTTGTCCCTGTAAGTCAGTATTGTAAAATAATCAAATAACAATCTTATCAGGATGTCTAGTATTACTGAAAAAAAATCCAGGACTTTTCCAGGTGTTCGAGGGGAAAAAATACATTTTTCCAGTACCTTTTTTTTATAGTGACAAAATACTTTTCACAAAACATCGTAGAAATTGTGGGTCTAGAGGGAGTGAAAAAATCTGCCCGCCTCGAGGGCAAATTCTCATCGCGCGTTAGGATCATTGTTCGTCTTTTTGAATACTATGAACAGCCGCGAAGAAAATTTGTGAATCTTGTAATAAGTGGTCTCATAAATATTCAAAATGCGCTCAGTTCTTAAACTTTTATCCAAAATGGCTGGCTAACGAACTTGACCTTTAGTATAGGACACTAAAAAAATATACCAAAGGGCAATCCAATCTGTCAATTCTTTCGAAAGTTATCGTGTTAAAAAACTAAAAATCTACAGACCCACAACCAAACAGAAAAGTATGCAGAGACAGACACACACATTCATAAAAACCTGTTTTTCGGATATATCGTACCTCAAAAAGTGTGAATTTAGAAAAATTTGTGGGGGGGGGGGGGGGGTCAAATTTTACACAAATCCAATACCTTCACAGATAAGAATGTAAAACAAAAAATTGCAAATTAAAAGTTAATATATTAGAAGGATAATATTTCACAAAAATACGAGAAAATAGAATAAAAATCCAGGTGAATATTGTTGAATTAATTAATTTGTTATTCAAATGCAAATAGGACTATAAAAAAATACGTGAAGTCACGAGGCAGACTAACATTGATTTCTAACATGAAACCTCTCAAGGCATTGCCAAATTTTTAAAAATAATCTCTATCCATTTTTTTAGAGAGGCACTTAACGAAGACCCTTTTTTACAATTAAAACAAAAACTACGCGCCCTATCGAAAAAGAATAATAAGAAATATGTCAATCTTTTTTCAATGCACAATTTTTTTATTTCCCTTTTTTCGCATCTTGTATAGTTTGACTGCAAAATGGCATTTTTGATTTTTCATTACTTTTTGTGCCATCAAAATTTGAATTTTCGATTTTCAAGAAAAATTCAAAATGTTAGGATAATCTTGTACAGTGTCCAAAATACAACGTTTTTCTTCCTCTGAATTTTTATCATATCGTGCGTTGTTTTACTTAAAATTTTCATTTTCGTCTGTTTTTTGTTATTTTGAAAATGCTATACCTCCGGTAACTTTTTTTATTGAACAAGTTCATGAGGATAAATTACTTGTCTTTTTGAATACCATGAACAGCCGCGAAGAGAATTTGTGAATCTTGAAATAAGTGGTCTCAAAAATATTCAAAATGCGCTCACTTCTTAAACTTTTATCCAAAATGGCTGGCTAACGAACTTGATCTTTAGTATAGGACACTAAAAAAATATACCAAAGACCAATTCAATCTGTCAATTCTTTCGAAAGTTATCGTTCTAACAAACTAAAAATCTACAGACCCACAGACACATTCATAAAAACCTATTTTTCGGATTCAGAGGGTCTCAAAACGTGGACATTTGAAAAAAACGGGGGGGGGGGGGGGCACACAAATCTAGCACCTTCTCTGATGAGAGTGTAAAAAGTGGCATATGCGAAATTTCTCATGCGCTCCCAAAATCTGATTTTAAGGTAAAAAAAACCGTTTTTTGGTTATTGTTCATTTTATCACTGTGAATGAAAGAAAGGACGCTAAAATTTGAAAATATTTCAAAGCTTCATAATTTTGCAACTTTAACAATAACGTAATGAAATTTTTTAAATATAAGTTTTTACTGTTGATATAATTAAAGAGTGTTCAGTTCCGTGTTATTTGTTACAGTTTGATTGAGTTATCGAATTTTAAACTAATTTAAGTTTAATTTTCAATAAAATGATTAAGTTTTCAACAAAATGATCAAATTCAAATAAAAGATTAGGCTTCAACAAGAAACAGTTGCATTTTTAACGAAATTATTGAATCTTTTAGAATTGGTGTATTTTTTAACAGAAAAAGGTGCATTTTAAATACAAAACGATGAATGTCTGACCAAATAGACGAATGCTCAATAAACCAGTCGAGTAATCAACAAAAAGGATGACTTTAATAAAATACTTGAATTTTCAACAAAATAAGTAAATTTGGAAGCAGAATCTATAAAAAAAAAAACAATTAAAAAACTCATTTTTCGATTATTTTTAGTTAACGGTGTTTTCTCAAACCATGGCAGTCTTGTCGCTACTTTGACCCTTAGTTTTAAAAAGTTTGTGCGCAAGTGTAGGGAATACAGAAAGACCGAGCGCGTAGCGCGTGGTAAATACATTAGCGACCGCGAGATAAGTATATTATTGAGCGCGAAGCACGTAAGCCAACGGTCGCGAGCCCCAGGCGTTTGCCCAAAAATGTAATTTCTTTATTTTGTTTTTTTACGAATAAAAGCAAAACTACGTGTTTTACCAAAAAGTGGTTTGTAAAAAATGTGCAGTTCTTTCTTAAGTGCACAATGTTTGTCTATTCATCTTTTTTTGTATATTGCATAGTATATTGCATAGCTTTCAAAAAGCAACTTTTTCCTTTTCTTGACTTTTTTTCGTATCGTGCGTTGTTTGGCTTAAAGTGTTTATTTTCGTTTTCTTTTTTTTTTATTGGAAAATTCTATAACTCTGACAATTTGCCTTTTATCTAAAAAAGCCATGAGGATAAATAGTTCGAATTACCGAGCACTATGAATAGCCGCACATAGAATTTTCAAATCTTGAAAAAAATGGGTTTCAAAATTTATCTTGCTTACAAATAGACATATATATGAGTGTCTCAAAACGTAAACATTTGAAAAAAACTGGGGGAAGTTTTCTAACCCAAAAGTCATATTTTCGATAAATAAATATTTTTCAGCAACGAAAGAAAAAAATATCCAAATTCTTCAATTTTCATGGCAAAAGAAATTATTTCTGTAACAGTTGCATTTTCAACCAACCACTTTCTCTGACCATTAATATGCAAATACCAGAATCTTTATCTTGTCACATTTTTAACATGTAATCTTTTATAAACGGAATTTACCGGCTTTACTGGCTTTTACCAAATGTTTCCCAAATATTTACCAAATATTGTCCCGACCAATAAGATTCCCTGATTTCCAGGTTATCCCTGACCTACGGCCACATTGTAAAAATAGTCAAATTTGAACCAATTCTAATCAAATAAAACCTCATCATACGCGTAATTAAACTTAAATCCAATATATTGACAGGAGCAAAGTATTGGATTTATAAAGAAAAAAGATAAAAATAAATAAGGATTTGAAAAATATCTTTGATCCCAGCTTCGTGATTTTCACGGTGATACAATGAACAATCTATTATTAAAAAGCTCTGTTCATATACTTTTTAACTTTGTCCATGAGCAAAATTTAAGGAATTTTTCAGGTTCTCCAGGTAAAAAAATTCAAGGACTTTTGCAAGGTTTCAGGATGTTAGGCATCCTGCTTATCGTATCACAATTTCTAAAGACGAAGTTAGATACCTGTGAGCTCAATAGTTTCTTCACTGGGAATTCCCATGATCTCATGGCATGCGTTTATTTGTTGAGCTACAAGAGGTTTTGTCGGCGCCAGAAATACAACTTTTCCTCTAGGATACCATCGCCAAAAATTGTACATTACTACCGCCGCTATAAAAGTCTTTCCCAAACCTGAATAAACAAAATTTTAGATAAAGAATTCAGAAATTGATATGAAAAATGTATTTTAGAATTAAATTACAACATTAGATACTTACCAGTTGGCAAGCATACTAAAGTATTGTTATAAAGTGCAGTTTTAACAATATTAAACTGGTATTCCCTTATGGGATAATTTTCCGGATATATCCAAACATTTCCGGAAGACAAATCAAAGCCTAGGGTGCCAGGCTCTTCAGAAAAAAGTGGACGTTGTGATATGTTATCATCCATATCAATTAATCTAAAAAATATGAATAAAGGTAATATAAAACAATCTTCTTTATTCGCATCATTTTCTTATTAGCCGTAGCTATAACTATATTTTTAATATTTATTAAATAAGTTAAATAATAAATATGTGAAATTAATAGATTCTATATTAAACCAAAAACAATTAAAAAGAAACATAATTCTATTATACTTTTGTTCTCGTTTTATAGGTTAGCCCGCAAAAAATGACATTTTATCGCTCTCCAGAAAGTTGATTTCAATTTCACTTATAAAAAAAAACTTAAAACACATTTTCTGCAACAAAATAAGTGTAAACAAGTGTCGAGAAACTATGTTAAGTAAGCGATTAAGAAATTTATTATGTCACACGACACTCTTGCGCTCCATCAACAAACGTTGCGTGCTTCTGCTCTGCTTCTGCGTGTTGCGTTATGCCCATCGCCCATGTTGTGTCGCGGTTGCATGCAGCTGCATTTTCCAGCCTGTACCAATAGACAAACGGACGTGCACGCGTCAGTGTGTGTTTGTCGGTAATTGTTGCGCTGCAATTAGCATCACCCTCGACACCGTCGTTCTTATTTATGTATATAATTTTAATTTATAATAGTGAAACAATTTTCTTGTGAAAACTGAAGGTACAGTTTTGTGTTCTCAGTGTGAGTTGATAATCAGTGAAATGTTGACACTGTTAATACGGAATGAAGCAGGAGGGCCAAAGATAATTTGAAATTAATTGCTATAAACAAAGGAATTATTACTTCCTAGAAGATGGCTCCTCCACCAGTAGTTACTGGAATATCCCCGAAGGAAGGACCTCCGGGAACGCGTGTCACTGTTCGAGGAGAATTCCTTGGAACTAAAAGTCAGGATCTTATAGGTTAGGATTCTATCTTTCATTTACATTTCTCTTTTCTTTTATTATGGATAAAATGTGGGCGTCCGCATGAAAAGGGCCCTTATGGCCGGTTCTAGTTTAGAAGATACTTGCGTTTAACTAAGTCGAGGTCAAAATAATTATTTTTGGGTTTGATTGGGGGATGATACTGGGACCTAACGTGAATTAATTGGGACTATACTCATATCCAGATAGTAATTGAAAGTAGGTATATTTCATGTTTGAATACAAAAATAGAACATGTTTGCTTATGGCACTCGCCAAGTTTAGGTGCGTTTTTCTCGAAAAACGGATTTCCGATGTTCTAACTTCAGAAATGCCCCGGTTACTCATTCTTCAACTTAAAGGGTTCATTTTTTGCCTGAAATGCTGCGAATGTATCCGGCTATACGTAACTCCATACCAAAGATATTATAAACGTAGATGCGGTGCGGGCTTAGTTGCCCGCCATAAATGTAGACGGCGCGTCCGGCGAAAAAAGTCACTTCCCCTCTACCCACCGCTCCTCGTAGAAAGCATCCATCGATATAGTTTGCCAAAAGCCACTTGGAGCGCTGTAAGCAGCTCTCGGTACGCCGATGGTAAACTTAGCTTGGAAAAGAACCATTGAAATTAAAATTAAATTGCCAATTAATGCGTTTTTACATTTCATAACAAACGTAAAATATCCACGCTTTGTAAAACATGGTCATTTTAATAGATACCAGAGAGAAAATTAAATGTATAATTTATATTTCTGTTTCATATATTTTGTAATATTTATAAAGTTATTTGATTATTTCCAAATATATCTATGTTATTTCTCATCTTTTTATATTGTTTTATGTGTAACAATTTATTTACTTCACAATATTATATTTTTATTCAAACAGATAAGACTTTTAGTGCAATATCGATACATAGTTATTTAATATTATTGAGTGTGTATTTTTATATTTGTATAGTTTGCAATTTCTACAGATATTTTAGTCTATTCGACTAATGAATTTACCGCATGTATTTTAAACTTCTTAATTATCACGTTCCGACAAAGGTTCCGATCACTGACAATGAGTTGACTGGCAGAGTAATAATAAGTTAATAAATCTACAACTGCTGTTTGGGTCAAACCTGTATTTGGTGTTAGGATTTCTCTACTTTAAATCAGAAAACTTTGAACCCTCAGAGCAGAGGCTAATATATATATATACGAGGGTGGATTGATAAGTTTCCGGCCTGACCAAGAAAAACAACGTTTTTAAGAATTTTTTTTTTTATTTCTCAACATAATCTCCTCC
>NC_046658.1:42847499-42849336 GCF_010883055.1 Belonocnema kinseyi
GAAAATTAAAATTCGAAAATTTTTTCTAAAGCCTCCAGGGGACTTCGTTTTCGCACGAAAAAATTTTATGTGCCCTTATTGCATCCGGACCCACAAATACTGACCCCTGGCGAGTAACTTGAGCAGACAGTGGAGCCCCCCGCTTGCCGCTTTTGCACCCGGCCAATGGTATACGCCCGTGTACTGTGTACAACGCGCCTGTTTCAAGTGAGAAAAAATAATCTCCGCTTTCAATTACAAAAAACAACAACAACAAGAACATTTTTGGGAAAAAGCGAGCTGAACGGCCCGGTATAATTGCCTTAAGATTATGTGATGAAAATATTCTGGCCAACAATTTATGCGTTTAGATGTAGTTTTGATGTAGCCAAATTGACAGCCATTTGTGGAACACGTAGAAATGCAGGCAAGTCCCCCGCTGTCTGCTCCTGCCCCTCGCGGCCACTATACTAGCGTTTCACTGTATAGCTCGCGCGAATTTCAAGTGAGAAATAACCTTTTATTTTCAATTACAAAATACAACAACAAAAAGAATCTTTTCGGGAAAAAGCGAGCTGAACCCTCCAGTATAATTGCATTTAGATCATGTGTTTAAAATATGGCGTTCAACAACTCAACCGTTTAGAATTAGTTTGCCCCTTGCGAATTTGACAGCCGTTTGAAGCGCCTTAAACTCGAGAATCTTATTTCTATTCGAAACTTCACGCTAAAATTGAGAATTATAAAATAAAATAATGAAGGCTTAGTTTTCTTTAATTTAATATTGTTAAATAAAATATTCAACGCAATTGGAATTTTTTATACTCACAATTTAAATTCTCTAAAAATTTGTTATGTTTATAAATAATTCAAAAATTAATTTTCACATCACATTAAAAAGTAGCAAGAATTTCAGGCGTCCTTGAGTTTCTATTACCTAATATTAAAAACATAATTGATTTTAAAATCCATAATAACAAATTTTTCAATATTAAAAGTTAAAAAAATTGTTAAATGGACTTAAATAATTGTTATGTTATTATATCTAACAAATACAAAAAAGAAATAAATCACAATTTTTACGATAATTCAATACCAATGCAAAGAATTTTTTCCCTTCAGTTGTGATAACGTTTTTCAAAATTTTTCTATTGAAAATAAAAAATTACTTTTTATTTTTAAAGTGCTTTCGAATGAAAAAGTGTTTTGAAAATTTAAAATTCTACAATTTAAGCAGCTCTGACTTTGAAACATTTGATATATTTTAAGGTAGTATCAAATTAATAGTATATTGTGCTACAAGTGCGGAAAATAGGCCGTTCCACACGAGTGTGAAGTTAGCTGTACGAGCCAGAGACGATCCAAAGATGAGCCGATGGCAAGTACTGTAAACTTCACAAGAGTTTCAACTGCCTACTTTTAGCTCCTGTAGCACACGATGTTTTTTCTAACAAATGCGGGAAATTTTCGATTTGAAAAACAATAAAAACCAATTTTTTGAAAATGTATGGTAATTTTTGGAAATTTATGGTAAAATTACAAACATTACCTAAAAATTCGGGAAATTTTTTGTAAATTTGTAAGTTAACGAAAATTTATAGAAATTTAGTGTATCCGAAGCTTTTTGAAAGAAATTCAAAAATGTATGAAAATTTGATAAAGGACCCCGCACCAAATGCACAGTAAAATGGCCACCGGTGAAAAATTCTAAAAAAAATTTTTTTTTATTTTCGAACCTGTAAAGCAATAATTCGACAATTACAACTTTTTGTCTTAAGAAAAAAAGATGCGCAATCAAATTTTACATCCATATATATCTTTTGAAAATTAAAATTCGAAAATTTTTTCTAAAGCCTCC
>NC_046658.1:42849436-42852087 GCF_010883055.1 Belonocnema kinseyi
GGGAGCTCTTCTTAATATTTTGACACCAAAATCATGTCGATACACCTTACCGACTGCGAGTAAAGCCACCCACGCTTTAACTTGACAGACTGTAAGTATAATATAATTTTTTTAGGTTTCTTCTCACAAATTTCGCTATTAAATGACTGTATTCGTACGTGCATTCATTATCAATTGGTTAATTACCAAAATAAATGTATTAGCAACCAAAAACTTTTCAACTGTGAAACTTTAAGGAAACAAAGTTTGAAATTTAACATTTTCAAAAGTTTGAACATGTTGAATTTGTAACATTTATAGTTTAAAGTTGTACAAATGTTTCGCATCAAGGCAAAGAAATCATTAATGTAATAAGTAACACAAAAAATTGTTATTCATAAATTAGCCAACAAAAGTTAGATCTACTTTATTTGCCACATTTAAATAAATGAACCGATATGTTTAGGAGAAGGATAAAAAAAAATATTGTTCACTAAAAGTATCCTGAACTACTTTTTCTTCAATAGTTACATAATTTTGATACATCAATTCTAATTTTTAACACATCTCTGTTTTTGTAAACAATTTTTATTTGCTCTAGCAGTTTTTCCCGATAACTTAAAGAAAAAGGAAATACAATAGAACACTTCCAATTATGTTTTCAGAACATATTTTTTAAATCGTATCAAGCATTTCGAGTCCAATATTACTGCAATATATCTTTCAGTAGTATCAATTACTAATGTTGAATGTATAACAATTTTTATGTAAGTCTCGCAGGTAATGTTCGTTCTTTATCTATTTTGATGCGTTTTCTTGAAGGAGAGATGCAAAGATTCTAATTCACGAAAAAATCTGAATTCGCCGCGATGAAGTCATATTTTTCGTAACTTTCAATTTTTTCGTCAATTTCAAAATTGACTGGTCTTATGCGTTTTATTATTCAAGTGATTTTAGATGTAATGTTTTTATCATTGCAATTATTATAAATTACCTAAAATATAGCACTTCGTCCTCATAAATCTTGTTCAGGGAAAATGTTGAAACTTGAATCATAATTTGCATTCTTTAATGTACTTTTTCATATTATAACCATAATAAAGATTATAATACTATAAAGAATGTAATAATGAAAGCACTTTTATCATTGACATTTTATTATGACTTTTATTGTTTATTTAATAGGGCGCCAAAAAAGATGTAAACCATCTATACTCAATTTCAAGAACACTAAGAAAAAAATATTATATTACGTTTAATTCAGAACATACTATTTGAAAAATATGTTTGGAAAAATAATTGTTGAAACGAATTCTATGTTTTTTACAATTAAAAAATTGTTAATACATTTTTTATACACTATTCAGTCAGAAAAGGAATTGTATGTCTTCCATTGTATTTCAATTTTTCTTGTCGAAAAAATGTGCTTAACCCAATAAAAGTTGTTTAAACAAATAAATATTTTTGAAAAATTAGAAGAAATGAATCAAAATTATGTATATATTCAACAAAAGGTAACTTGGATACCAATTTGCGAAACAATTGGACAAATCTGGCTTAATTTTTACGAATATCGTAAATAAAAAAAGGAATTTTTAAAATTATTTTATGTTTTAAAATATTTTGTAATACTTCAAGGAATTACCAACTATTACTATTCAAGAAGAAAATAGATTATTTTGACATTTTTTGGGGAAAAATAATTGTTTAAATAATTAACATTTATTTAAACAATTAAACATTGTTTAAAAAGTAATGGGAAATACTGAAATTTGCCAGTGGTAATTATTCGTATGAAAGCGACGACAGAAATTGCTAACAATTAAAAGCAATACGTAAACATTTTTATTTTTGGGTCACGTTTGGGGCGATGAAAGGGGGGGGGGGAGGAAAAAATAAAAGTTATCATCATTATCTTATTTCATAGACACTCCTCTTTAAATCCTAAACATACACACACACAACTTAACATGCAAAACATACACATACTTAACTGCTATACAAAAATAATAAAATTGATGTTTGACGTCTCCCAACTTTTACTGTACAATATTTTGTTCTTATCCTTCTCCTAAATACATTAGTTCAGTTTATTTAAATGTGGCAAATAAAGTAGATCTATCTTTTGTTGACTAATTTATGAATAACAATTTTTTGTGTTACTTATTACATTGATGACTTGTTTGCCTTGGCGCGAAAAATTTGTACAACTTTAAACTATGTTTTCAACGATGTCTTCAAAATTTTGAAAATGTTAAATTTCAAACTTTGTTTCCTTTACGTTTCACAGTTGAAAACTTTTTGGTTGCTAATACATTTATTTTGGTAATTAACCAATTGATAATGAATGCACGTACGAATACAGCCATTTATTAGCGAAATTTGTGTGAAGAAACCCAAAAAATTGTATTATACTTATTTACTGAATCGTAGAAACCTGTTTTAGATATGGCGATTCTAAAAATACTGACCCCTGGTGAGTAACTTGGGCAGACAGCGGTGCCCCCCTCTTGCCGCTTTTGCACCGCGCCACTGGTATACGCCTGTCACAACCCGGGTATCGCGTCCTCTATACAGTCTGTCAAGTTAAAGCGTGGGTAGCTTTACTCGCAGTCGGTAAGGTGTATCGACATGATTTTGGTGTCAAAATATTAAGAAGAGCTCCCTCTTTC
>NC_046658.1:42852187-42862234 GCF_010883055.1 Belonocnema kinseyi
TGAAGCGCCTTGACTCTTGACACTTAGGGTTGCTGCAACGATTTAGTTGACCATAACTGTCTGGCCAAGGAAAGAAGGGAATGAAAATTGGTTTCTGTTATATATTTTATTAGTTGTTAAATTACTAAGGGCTTGAATGTACAATGAGACTTTTAAATGAAACTATCACGGAACTCATCAGAGATCCGAGAAGTTTCTCATTTTATTAGTGTTCCTTCTAAAAAACGATGGGAAATCATTTCAGTTTTCGTTGACGGAATATTTATTTTAGCGTCTTGGTGCCTTCTTTCCTTAGAAAAACTAATTAAATAGCTTTTTTATGACTGACTGTCAGTTTCTTTAAAGCAACAACCTTTTATTAAAAGAAGTACATTTTCCAGAGACAGATTCTTAAGAGGGTTAAATTTTATACTCGTGAACACTTTAAACAAAATACAATATAAATTAAAAATATTTCTCAAAAAATCTGTCTCATCCATAGGAACTATTAAGTAAGGTCTTATGTGCTAACTTACTCTAAGTGCATTCATTTACCCGAGAAAAGAAACAGACTTTCTGGTTCTTTTCTCGGCTTGTCTCACGCCTGTCTCGTTTTTGCCAATAGAAAGATAAGAGAGTTTAAGAACAATAATAAAAATTGCGAAATATAATTTTAAATTTAGCGATTAGGCCTTTATGGTGAGGCGGTGTTCTTCTTTACCATGCAAAAAGGGTTGAGTTCTACATGATCCCATAACTAGATGAGCGCGGGATACGCGATCATCACACGCCCGTGTACTATACACAACGCGCCAGTTTCAAGCGAGAAAAAATAATCTCCACTTTCAATTACAAAAAACAACAACAACAAGAACATTTTCGGGAAAAAGCGAGCTGGACGGTCCGGTATAATTGCCTTAAGATTATGTGATGAAAATATTCTGGCCAACAATTTATGCGTTTAGATGTAGTTTTGATGTAGCCAAATTGACAGCCATTTGTGGGACACGTTCAAATACAGGCAAGTTCCCCGCTCTCTGCTTCTGTCCCTCGCGTCCACTATACTAGCGTTTCACTGTATAGCTCGCGCGAATTTCAAGCGAGAAATAACCTTTTATTTTCAATTAGAAAATACAGCAAGAAAAAGGATTTTTTCGGGAAAAAGCGAGCTGAACCGTTCGGTATAATTGCATTTAGATCATGTGCTTAAAATATGGTGTTCAACAACTCAACCGTTTAGATTTAGTTTACCCCTTGCGAATTTGACAACCGTTTGAAGCGCCTTAACGGCTCCTAGCGGCAAAAAATAAGGTAAAGGGTTTTGACAGTTCTGTGTCAAAACTGAGTAGATCTGACCAGTCATCGCCCAACTCGCATTTTGATCTACTTCAGAGTACCCCCACCATTGCTACCCCTTACTTTCTGTTACCCTATAAATATCTCACGTCGGATTAGAGGCGAGCATACCTGAGATATTGAAATTAATATCCATTGTACTTCTAATCCCTTTGTATTTGCAATGTTGATTCATAGAATGTCTATATGTTACTCTAATTTGGAAAGCTTAGAATTTAAATTTAAATTTAGATAAGCATATACACATTTTTTGGCAGTTAAACGTAGAAAAAATTAGGTTTCTAAATTAAAATGATAATCAATAATAGCATTCCATGCTAAGATTCACTCGGTGGAATTTCTGGAATATTTTATAATTAATACTTAACTACTACAAATTGTTCATAAAAATATGACTTATTATCATTTGTGACTACCTAAGATATTCAACTTAAACTCAAGCTTTTTGAATAGAAGGAACGAATTCGCTGTACCTGATTTTCCAATATTTTTAATTTTTTCATCTAATTTGTTTATGAAAATATGAATTGTTATATTTCATCAAATATTATCAAACATATATTATTTTTAGAAATATTAGCAGCAATTCATGTATTTTCTTGAAAATTTGGCTTTTTAATTACAAATTAAACCATTTGTTTGATTAAATTTTTTTTTTTTCTGTGAAAAATTACTCTTTGGTTGAAATTTTTTTTCCAATTGGAAATTAAATTTTTGATCGCAAATTTAGCTATCCTATAAAGTTGAAATTGTTTCAATTGTTCAATTGTTTCTAAAGTAATTCAATTTTCAAAGAAGGAGTTGAATTTTAAAGGAAAAATATCAGTTCTGAACGAAAAATTTAATAGCTGTTAGTTTAAGCAAGAAAAGGTTTGTAATTTAAATCAAAAGCAGCTGAATAGAATAAAAAAGAACCAATTTTTAATTTAAAAAAGTTAAATCCTCACTCAAAGCTGGTGAATCTTCAAGCAAACAGTTATTTGCATTTTTAATCATAAGATAAGGTTTCCTTAAAGTAGTTCAATTTTCTATAAAATAGTTGAAAATAGTTGCCAAATTCATTTGTAATAATTAAATCAAGTTAACAAACATAATTGCTCAAACAATTTATTATTTATAATAATATTCATTCAAAATAAATTCAGAAAGTCGGTTTTTTTTCTAATATTTTCCACTTCAAATTCTAATGAGGTTATATTTAAATCAAGTTAACAAACATACTTATTTGAGCAATTTATTATTCATAATAATATCCTTTTAAAATAATCAGCCTTTCAAAGTGCTTCAAAATTTTCAAAATTTGTTTGAAAATCTTCAAAAACCTAAGTTTTTAAACAAATTTTATGGAATCTTTTTAAATTTGTTATTATTCTTGAGATTCTTTTGAAACTTCTAAACAATTTTTTATATCATTCAAGTTTTACCTAAAACTTTCAATAAATCCTGCAAAATTGATATAATGTGTTAAAATCATCCAGATTATTTTCTGACAATTTTGTAAATCTTTTTAAATATACACTTAAAATTAATTTACAAAAAATAAATAATAATTTTTCATTTTTAAATTTTAAAATAAATATCGGTAAACTGCAAAATAAAAAAATTCTAACTTTCATCAATTGTACAGATCGAAGATTAAAAAAATCCACGCTATAATTTTCAATGCACTAATTTGAAGAATAAATCAACCAATTTGAATTTTTTTCAAATTATATCATTTTAAGCAATTTAAGTGGAAAGCATTAAAACTTGACAGATTATGATTTTTTTTATTAACACTTTTTAAACTAGAAGTTAAATTCTTTTTATTTTAAATGGTCAAAAATTAATAATGGTTCAATTGTTATTTATTTCATTTTCATTTTATTTCATTGATATTTTTTACAGGAATCTTCAGTATGTTTTGTTATTATCTCAAAAACTTGAAAAATCATTTGAAACCGTCAAAATCTTATTTAAAGATCTTAAAAAATATATATTTTGTTCAAGAATTTTTGGGATCATTGAAAATTTTAGATTATTTTTGAATCTCTTCAAAATTTCTGAATATTTTTAACCTAATCGAATTTTTTTTAAAGTAATAATTGTTCAATTTTTATTTATTCTTCTAAATTTGTTTTCGTTTTAAACTTTTTAAAAGTATTTTGTAAAAGATAAGTTTTACAACAAAAATGTGATTAAAAATTTTACCAGAAACCTCAAGAAAATTTTTCCATTATCTTCAGACTTTAAAAATCTTGATTTCTTAATAAATCCTGCAAAATAAAAAAACACTTAAAAGTTTCTAATTTTTGTTTAAAATTGTGGCAATCTTTCGAAATATTCGTAAATAATCTCTTAAAATTTATTTCCTAAGATAAAAAACCATATTTAATTTTCATAGGAATCTTAATGAATCTTTTTAAAAATACTTTTAGGACTAATGAAGGGTTTATATAAAATGTTCCAATTTTTTATTTAGAAATAAGAATTTTAAATAAAAGTGTAAATTTTCAATTCAAGAAAATAATTTAATTTAGTTACATTTTTCTTGGAAAAAATTTAATTTGAACTAAGAAAATTAATTTTCTACCAATGTTATTTTTCTACCAAAAAAGACGAATACATTTTTAGTCAAAGTAAATTAATTTAAAAATAAAAAAAAGAACGAATCTTTTACAAAATAGTACAATTTTTCACCAAAACAGATCGATTTGAATTAAACAGATGCCTTCATAACCAAAAAGTATCAACTTGCTACTAAAAGAAATGAATTTTCGAACTAAAAAGACGAATATCACACAAACAAAGTTAATTCTTTAACCCAGAAAAATGCAATTTCTACGAAACTAGATGAGTTTTTACATTAAACAGACAAATTAAAAAGAAAAGATTTCAGTTTGACTTTTTAACATCAAAGTATAAGTTTAAAAAAAGAAGTAAATCTATAAATGTACTTGAATTTACAATCTAAAAAGACTAAAGTGGAACCAGAAGGGACAACAGCTTAATTTTATTGTGGGGAATCCGGGAAATGAAATTTACGATTTCAGTTTACAATGCCCAGTTTAAATCTCCCAGGTACGCCAGCCTTCTAAGAATCTAAGATATAATCCCAGGCAAGAACAAGCAAGCGAGGGGTAACCCGCTGGATGCAATGGTGTGGGTAACCGAAACAGGTCAAAATGCGAGTTAGGCATCGCCGGTCTGACCTATTGGTCTGGGATCGCTAGTAGATATAGGATCTACCTTTAAGTGCTCAGAGTAATTCTCACGAGCCTGAGTATATGCTCGACCTTTATGTGCTTTGAGAATTTAATGCGCATTTAAAGGCATTTTGAATTATGATTTAAAAAATTATATTTTCTATCTTTATTAATAGAAAATTTTACCATTAAATAGTGCCTTATTAAGGGCATGTAATACTTGAAAAATTGTCGATGTGACCAGTTTTAGGTTCCCCCGGCTTTTTTTTCTAGAATAATAAATATTTTGTCTTAAAATTTTTGGAAATGATAGCGAATATGCTAATGGACGTCCCACACACTTTTTTTGTAGGTTAATTCAAAAAAGTTTTAATTTAGCAAAATGTGATCAATTTGCATAGCGCTTAGGAAATAGTATCGATTTTTTCAGTCTTACATTCCCCGGCTTTTTTCCTAGGATAAGAAATATTTTGCCTTCCAAATCTGAGAAATGATAGCGAACATGCTAACGGACGTCACTGCAAACTTTTTTTGTGTTTTTTTATCAAAAAATTTTTAATATTGCTAACAACGTGCGTGTATATTTCGAGGTTATGTGTGTTACAATTCCCCCGAGCGTTACTTCCAAACTACACAATATTTTGGCCGAAAACTTTGGACTCACAAATAAACATAGTAACTAATCTCCCGGAACTAACCTTGTTTGCAGCCAATCAAAAAAGTTTATTTTATAAATAATTTCCAGATTATCAAAAATGCAGAGATGAAAAAGGACGTAGCCTCAAAAAAGAGTCCGGGGACGTCCGTTATGATATTCTATAGCATCTCCGAATTCAGTTTTAAAAATTTTTCATTTTTGTGTAAAAAAGCCGGGGAAGCTGTAAGTATCACATGCCCTTAAGGGTTGTTACAATATGCGAATTTCAAAATTCTTTTTATGTATAAAACTAACCGTACACCTAGAAGTTTAATATTGACAATGCAAAAAATTGTTTTTTTTTAATATATTTTAAACACTTTTTAGTTGTGGTTTAAAGTAAAAAACATAGATTTTAAACCAAAGAACCTATTTAACAACCTATTAAAAAAAAAATAATTCATAACAAAATAATTAAATTTTAAACCCAAAAGAGATAGTTTCAATAAAATATATCAATTTTCAACTAAGAAAGATAAATTTATCAACAAAAACTAGAATAGTTCAATTTGCAGTTGAAAAATTAAATTTCAATTACAAAAAAGCGAGTTTTCAGCAAAATCAACCCTCGGAGCACAGGTAGGGTCTCACAGACCCTGTCGTCAGGTTTCGTGCTGAATATCTTTTACGTAATTTGCAAACTGTCGGGCCTAAGGCCCTCTGGCAGTAGTTTGGGGTCCTAACTATGCATCCCGCAGCTCCTCCCGTACTGCGCTTTACTCAGTAGGCGTTCGGAACTGTGCAAAGTAGGCGCAGGGTCACTCAGGCCCAGGTATGTACCAAACGTCGATTTTGCCAGAATATTATTTTTACATGAAAAGTTCAAGTCATTGTCGCTAAGTACGCCACAGTGTACAAGGTGGTCGACCAGAATTGCAGAAAGAGGCAAGGTGTACAGTGTACACTCTGTCCTTATAAGAAACATGGGAAAACAAAATGCTTGCATCATTGCTGCTTGTGCCCAATATATGATGAGCATCAAGCTTATATTTGTAATGACTGCGCTGGCACTGAATAATTATAACATAATTTTGATATTATTTGTTCATAACAATCATTTCAAGTAGATTTCAATTAAGACATAAAATTTTTCAAGTATTTTTTGTCAAACGTTAATGTTTTCCACGTTCACCATTAAAAGGAACGCCTTTCTCATACCTAAAAAACCACCTCCGTCAACCAGAAAAATAAACACGTTTTCTGTAAAAAAAATTACAGCAGTCTTTTTTTCCGGATTGTACCACTGTTCGAAAATACAAACCTAAATTTTTAGTAAAAAATATAAAACATTCACATTTTTAAAAATAATTCCACTTTTAATACCGCGGTGTACCTCGGAAAAGTGCATAGGTTCTCAAAGACCCACAGTGTGCTCCATGATTGAAAAAATAGGTGTGTGCTCCGGGGGTTAATTAATTTTCAACCAAAAATATAAATTTTGAACCAAAAATATGAAATTTTGACTAAATAGTAGAATATTCAACCCAAAAGTTTAATTTTCTAAAAAAAAAAAACGAATTTTGAACAACAAAATTTTTTCAACCAAAGAAGTGACTTCTTACAAAAAAATACAAAAGTTAAATTTTCTACAAAATAAAACACTTTTAACGAAAAAGATGATATTTCTTTCAGAAAATGTCAATTGTCCACAAAAAAATGGAATATTTTAAGTGCATTTTTAACTAAAAATACAGGAATTTCAAAACAAGTTTTGAAACTCCTTTTCTAGGACACCCTTGAAAATATAATGTCACCCTAATAGCACGGAACGTCATAAATATACGAATAGTAAAATTTTTCAAGTGTAAAATCTATTTTCTCAGACATGTTCCATTCTTTTTTCGATTGGCGACCTTTTAGTGTCACGAAATAAAATATACTAAAAATTTCAGGTTAGTGTATCAGATCCAGTACTCTCACCTTAAATTTCGGACAGTTAACTGTATTTCGTAAAAATGAAAGGTCTCAGACCGATAATAGGATGAAACAGAATTGCGCAAATGCATTCTCCACTTGAAAAATATTACTTTTCAGACCTTTATAACTTATTGCCCATTGGGCGGCACTCAAACGTCATTGACCAGTGCCGTTTCAGTGCTGCTCGTTGACAGCTGCTCAGATTCCAGTTGTAAATGCTTGCAGAAGTTCCCTTTATACCTGCGACAAGGCTACCAAGTTGATTAGCTGAAAGGGATTAAAACTTAAACATTAAAATTGATAAAACTTTGAAAGTACCTCCGATCAAGTTAGAAATTCAGAATATACTGGTCGCGATAATTTCAGATATCAAACTTTTTTTTAGAAGTTTAAAATTGGTATTAATATAATGTATCTCGTAAATGGAATAAGATACGCCAAAACATACAATAATTTTTAATTCAACTCCTGAATAGTATATTAGTATATCATTTAAAATTGCAATATATATATATATAAGGACAACCGCAGGATTTCGCCGGGAGCGGGTGCTAATCTGAAAAATTGCACCCGCATATATATATCCTGTCACGGTCGCCATTCGGTTCGGTTTTGATTCCTCTAGAATCAAACCGAATGGCATATGACAAAGCCACAGAATGCGTCCTCGGGTTGTGGATAGAGGGTCCCTGTACCAAGGGTTTCTGCTGCATATGGTTACAAAAATAAATAGGTAGTCGCGGACAATTGTCCAGGGGTGGTCCCGAAGGAATTAACCCCCAAGAGGAGGTGTGAAAACCTTGCCGAAAGCTGAATGGCACCTAGGTGAGGTGTCTAGAACGGTGACTCTGGGATACCGGGCGGTTCAAAACAACAGAACGCGCAGGGCTCCCGACAATGGGTCGGCCAACTATGCCGACCAATCTAGAGCTGGAGGAGCCAATGAAAATGGATTCAATGCGATGGATCGGCGGGATCTCGCGACCTTTGGGTGGACGGAGTGACTGACTCACGACTTGCTAGAGTGCTACGATGCGAGTGTGGCCCCTGAACGGGGTTACATGGCACGGCTGCATGCTCTGTGGTGCGAGAAACACCCGGAGCTATCGCACTTTTCAAAGCAACGTTTGCGAAACCATGCTGAACTACTCCGTAAAAGGGGCTATGTAAGCGGAACGCCTACTCTACCACAGCTAGAACAAGCCGGCAGCAGAGAAAGAGAGGCGACACTAAGACAACCGCGGGCAGGCATACAATAGATGAAGAGCGATGCTTTACGACCCGGAGAAACATCAACACCAAGGTTTCTCTCAAGCCTAAAGATCTGGCTAAAATGGATGACGAGCTTCGTGGACATTTTTCCGGAGAATCCATCCTCTGGGCTATCAATTATTGTGTGTATAATGCAGCGAGAGCTTTGGACGATGGAAACCGTAAAACAAAACCAACGGTTGATCATAAGACCAAAAGACGAATGCATCAACTTGCTATAAAGATAGGCTGGGCAAGACAGTCCTCGTCCCGCATTCAGTGTGTGATTGACTACATCACATCTGGCAGGAATTTTACCGCCAAGGTTCGAAAGTTCGCGCGCGAACTCTAGACCCGTTATCACACACTTAACAAGTCAAAGCTGCTGACCATCAGGCAGCATATTGTTGAGAGAATACGGATACTACCTGACGCTAAGAGAAGTCAAGAGCAGAGGGAGAGGTGGGTCAGAGAAAATCAAAAGTTTCTCTCTGACCCATCTCGACTCTTCCAAGACCCTCCAGTTACTGTCGAAAACCCACCCAAACTACCGAGGAGGTGAAAAAAGTATTAAGAGGGATGAAGAACTATTCCGCACCGGGACCAGATTGTATCAAAACCTTCTGGTCTAAGAAGTTTTCTTCAACCCATCAGCATTTGGCCCGTATTTTCACCTTATATTTGAAGTCGGAAAAGCCGATTCCAGGATGGTTGGTAGAAGGGCGCACAATATTCCTGCCGAAAATAGGCAACTTAGCTGACCCGAAAAATTACAGGCCGATAACTTGTCTGAACACACTTTATAAGATATTCACAGCTATCCTAAATGATAGGATTGTTCGGGCAATTGAACCTGTGTGGCAAGAAATGTATGAACAACGAGGCTCAAAGAAAGGCGTAGCCGGATGTCGGGAGAACCTGCTCATCGATAGATGTGTCTGCAAAGATGCAGCATTCTACCAGCGTGATCTATCGATGGCCTGGATTGATTGTCGGAAAGCTTTCGATTCGACCTCCTATAAACTTATCATCTGTTTTTTGGAAATCTTAAAGGTCACCTTTCAGAGAGGTGTATTTCAGGGCGACACCATGAGCCCACTCCTCTTTTGCCTTACATTATTGCCACTATCTCTAGCACTTCGCCATTCCGACGGGTACTTGTGCGGCAAATCTGCAGATCGAAAGTACAAGGTCGCTCATGTATTTTACATGGACGACCTTAAGATCTATGCTAAAAACAGAGCAACTGCATCTAGCTCTGGGGATTGTCGAACGATATACTAAGGAAATTGGAATGGAATTTGGGTTAGACAAATGCGCCAAGGTTTATTTGAAGCGAGGAAAACTTAATGGCATCCCTGAACAATGTATCTGCAACGAACATGCTTGCCGTCCCGGTACTACTCTATTCATTTGAGTAGTTCCATGGACGAAGAACGAGCTCAGATCCCTTGATATCGGGACAAGAAAGGTTATGCACATGAACAGAAACATTCATCTTAAGTCTTCCGTTCCGCGACTGTACATCTCACGCCGTCAAGGGGGTCGCGGAATATTGAGTTTTGAATGTCTTCACAGCAGGATTATTCTGGGTACAGCACATAGAGTTGCAAATGGAAGAGACCCTCTTCTTAAAATGGTCAGGAATCACGAAGAAGTGGG
>NC_046658.1:42862334-42880837 GCF_010883055.1 Belonocnema kinseyi
TAAGAGGATGCACGGTATCTTCCACAGAAATGTGAAGGATCAGTCAATGTCTTGTGAGCTAACGTTTCCTTTCCTTAAATCGCCCGGATTGAAGTCTGGTACGGAAGGTTCCATCTTTGCATGCCAAGACACTGTCATTTCGACCTTAAGATACCGTCGCCACATTTTGAGCCAAGACATTCCCGATGATAATTGCAGGGCGTGCCATGCACACCCCGAGCATTTAGCTCACATACTATCTAGTTGTCCAACTCACGCGGGAACGACCTACATTCAAAGGCACAATGCGGCACTAAGAGTGCTCTATTACCATCTGTGTCACTCTTACGGCATTAACCTTAATATCGCTCCTCTAAATGCTCCTAGGGAAATTGAGTCAATTGTCGAGAATGGGAAGTGCCGCATATACTGCAATATGCTAAAACACTTGCGGGAAAAATGCAGAAGGCAGTTGTCCTTGGGTCGCTCCGTATTTTTAGGGTGTAAGAGGCTTTTGCTGGATCGTCGTATTGATTCCTTTACAGACTGTAACCACCTATCTCACGGTCGTGTGACGTGGTTGTGGCTGAAATTTTACCGCGATTTCGCTGGGAGCGGCTGCGATTGCCCTTATGACAAATTTTTAATTATATGTATACATGAGAAAATTAGTAAATTTAAACAAGTTTTAATAATTTGAAGAAAATTTTAAAAAGTGATTAGGGTTGGTGGCAGCCAACTACCGTAAATCACTTTGCTCACCCAGTACCCCTTCGCATCACTCTGAGTGCCGTATAGGTGCCGAAATCAGCACAGTCACTGAACCGTCACTGGTGGGCCAGTGCCTGGTATTTCCACCTAAACTAACACGACCGTGATTCCGCGAAATATTTGAGCGTTTTTTTTATTCTATTATTCTCTTTATACTCTTTTGTTTTTAAATTGAGAAAGATTTCTTCCTTATGGACATGTGATACTTAAAAAATTATCGATTTTACTAATTTTCAGTTCCCCCGGCTTTTTTCCTAGAATAATAAATATTTTGTTTTACAAATTTGGGAAATGATAGCGAACATACTAACCGACATCTCTGCACACTTTTTTGTGGGGTAATTCAAAAAAATTTTATTTTGCTGAATTTTATTAATTTGTTTGGCGCTTATAAATTAGTATCGATTTTATCAGTGTTAGATTCCACCGGCTTTTTTCCTAGAATAAGAAATATTTTGTCTTCAAAATCTGGAGAATGATAGCGAACAACCCAGCGGACGTGCCGTACACTTTTTTTGTTGATTTTACTATTGATTTTATTTTGATTTATTTTGATTTAATTGATTTTACTAAATTTGACGTGTGTGTATATTTCTAGCTTATGTGTGTTAATTCTCCCGAGTGTTACTTCCAAACTACACAATATTTTTGGCCGAAAATTTTGGACTTGAAAATAAACATAGTAACTAATATCCCGGAACTAACCTTATTTGTAGGCAATCGAAAAAGTTTATTTCATAAATAATTTCCAAATTATCGGAATGACAGAGCTGAAAAACGACCCTAACCTCAAAATAATGCACATGCATACAATTTGTATTCAGCAAAATACAATTTTTTTTATTCTCCCTCAAAACAGAGTTCGGTGACGTCCGTTATGATATTTTATAGGATCCCCGAATTCAGTTTTTCAAAATTTGCATTTCTGTGAAAAAAAGTCTGGTCGAGTTTCCACCTAGCCGGAATTTAACCGGCCTGTCGGAATTCTCGGTATAAGGCCGGTTGCCGGTCGCATACCCGACCGGTCCTATATAAGGCCGGAGAAATAGCATAAATTCGAAAGCTCCTTGAGATAAGTGATCACAGAGCACGATGAAAATACGATGACTGGCCGGCCGAAACCGACGCATGTGTTTAGAACAAGAAGCGACCAAAGTATGACAGCTTTCTGCATCCATGCTGCTTTCCATGCTGCTTTCTGCAGCTTCTTTTCAAGATCTTGATACGTCGCCTCCTGTACCTTCTCCTTGGCAGTAATGTTATAATCGCCCGGCGCCGAGAATTCGATCACGAATGTAGTTCGTTTCTCGAAGTTTCGGAGAACGATATCAGCTGTCCGAAAATCGTACATCCAGGAAATATGGCGGTTCACACGTGCCCTTATATCATATTATTTTATACTAATAATTTTGGGAGGAACGGGTGGAATTTTTAATTCATTATATTTAAAGTCATGTTCCTAGTTTACAGGCTCGAAGTATAATCTAATCCTCTTTTAATGAAGAGTTTTTTCTGTAAAGTACTGTTTACAAAAAAAAGAACCCTTCAAATTAAAACGCTGGAAAATATACAATTTTACCAATATTTTACATCATTTAAGGTTTGACGATTTGTGGCTGTGATTGTCTTTTATCGGCCGAATGGAAAACTCCAAACAAAATAATAGCAAGAACAGGTCCTTGCAAAGGGCGAGGAGATATAATTGTAACGACTCAAAGTGGAGGTCAAGGTTCATCAACTGTACAATTTCGCGGATATCACGAAACTATCGGACCTATGAAAGAATCTGCTGTTTGGGTGGAAGAAGCTCCTGTCCAAAGTTTTGTTTGGGGGAGACGAGCTCTGTCACCTACAAATTATCAACAAGAAGATCCCCTTGGTCTCAGCGTCGAAGGGAATGAGTACGAAATTTTGTATTCGATATTACGATAATTATGTAATAATAATACCAGATTAATAGAACGATATAACAATTTTCCATTGCAGCAAAAAGTTCCCCGAGGACGAACTGATCGAACTTTTTGGGGACAGAACTGGAGAACTAACCAGCGAGAAATTTCACCCTGGTTGGTTTCTTCTACAATATCATCATGCAACAACTTTAGACGACCTCAAAGCTGGTTTAGCTTATTTAAGACGTAAAGTTCATTCGCAGAAAGAAGGACAATTATCGTTTTTGAAGGTATAAAGATTAAAAACCTTTTCTTTTTATTTGAAGAATATTTCTATACAAATAAATTCTAAAATTGGAAATTAATTATTAACTTTTTTTAGGCAAACGTTCGTTCGGTTATGGAGCAACTCGACACGATAATGTTCCTCAAAGAACAGTTCGAAGCAGATGTGAGAAAATATGGAGAAAATCCCATGGAGAAATTGGAAGGTGCTATACAAGAATCTATGGCCGAGGCGAATAAACTCTTTGACGATGTTTTAGCTCGAAGAGACAGAGCGGACGCTACTCGAAATGCCCTCGCTTTAATGCAGCGGTATCGGTTTCTTTTTTGCATGCCAGTTAATATTGAAAAGAATATAAAACAAGGCAACTACGATCTTGTCATTAATGATTACGCTAGAGTAAAAAATCTCTTTAAAAATACGGAAGTCGAAGTCTTTAAACAAGTGTTGGCTGAAATAGAAAATAGGATAGAAACGTTGAGGGTGATATTAAGAAAAAATCTCGACGAAGTTCCGTTTACTTTAGAAGAGCAGAAGAAGATTATTAGAAACCTAGTTAGCCTCGAAGCCGAAGGAGATCCAGCTTGGGATGCAATAGGTAATTTAAAAATAGTTTCTGATTATAATTATCAATCATTAGATTATTTTTTGAAAGTATCTGTTGCAACTGATGATTCAACTAATATTTGTTAGTTTCTCATGCATCTCATCTGGAAAAAAGCATAACATCGTGTGTTCGGGAATGTTTCGATGCTGAAAATGCAAGTGGTGATGAATCCAGTAGGCACTCGAAATCCAATGCAACCACACCAGTATCGATAAAGCAACTCCGACAGACTCGAAACGATAAGAATATAATTTCCTGGAGAGTTCAGTGTATAGAAACGATTTGTGATATTATTACGGAACAGCTTCCAGATCTTTGGCGATTGGGACAAAGTTATTTTACAGGACAGCTTCACGTTAGTGTTAACGCTGAGAAACAAGGACCTTTCAAGGTGAATATTGAAGACAAAAGCAATTAATAAATAAAGGCATATATTTATTTAGTCCTTTAAGAAAATCAATCGAAAATTAAATTTCTTTTAGAATCTGGTCTTATCAAGTATTCAACACGCCGTGAATGCAATGAAAAGTGCCTGCAGCTCCAAAGTTGATGCTCATTGGCTTTTGCATTGTCTTAGATGCATCAGACAAATGTACGCATCGCTCATTCATTTGGATCTACCAAGTGATGCTCTCGATATTTTTGGAAATTTCATTTTTGATTTGAGGTTTGGAATTTAAATAATTACGGTACATTAAAAGTTTAGCTTAGGTATATTTTACAAAAATTGAACCGAGAAATGACAATATTTTTTCAGGATACAGTGTTTGGTTTCGCTTTTTAAACAAACGGCGGAAGATGTCCTGGGCCTACAGCGCAAAGAAAATTGGCAGATAGAATACTTAAATGAAGATGGGGGAATTACAAAATTGGTAGGATATACGATTATACGTATACAATTACTGAGTTTAAAAAAATAAAATGAAACTATCTTTAACAATAAAGAAGGATAGGCTGGTTTAATTTTATTTGGTTTTAATTCAAACAGCCAGGGTTGTTCGAGAAAATGGTGAAGGATGTTTCAAAACTCGTACGAGAAAATGCAGTCGCTTGTGGTCCAAGAGAGGTGCCTCTTTTAGCAAATCCATCGCACACAGTTTTATATCACAATGCGATTAAATCGTTGTTCACGTATTTTTCCCGTTGCCTTCGACAATTAGCGTTCAGTGGAAGTGAAGAAGCACTTGATGACGAAGTTTCTTCAGTTTCACAGCTGGTCAGTTCACCTGCAGGATACAGAACGAGAGATAGTAAGCAACATGGTCCCGTAAGTAAACGATTTTAAAAAGCCATTTAAACAGGTTATGATGCCTTCATACTGTAATACCGCAATCAAACTTGGAATCTAGGGGAGATAGATAACTAAAATAATGGCTCATTATTAATAGTTTTCATTGGTATGAATAAAGGGTATACCCGGGTAAGCATGGTAAAACGCCTCCGCTCCTCCAGGCTGAAATTTATCTCAAATTTTGATCTGAAGGTAGAAAAAAACTACAAAGAATTTCAACCTTCAAGTGGTATGTATCTAGAAATTATGTAGGGGGAAATAAAAATAAAAGGTGGGTTTTTCTTGAACACCTCTAGACCACTGAATCCACTTCACTTGCCGTTCAAGGCGCTCTTTGGCTGTTGAAAAAGCTCTTCTTTTGGGTCCAGTGCCGCTTGATGGTCAACAGTATACACTTGTTCATCATGTGATTTGAAATTGGTAAGTTTGGAGAAATTTTGTTTCGTTCCTCTTCTGTGAGAGAAACCGGTTTTTTGCCACGGATGGTAGCGATGCCACAATTTCAGGGTAGGTGTACCTCAGGGGGGAGTTCTCTCCCTGCTGTTGTTCGACCTGGTGCTGAGAAGACTGAGGGAGTGTCTACCGGTTGGAGTAAGGATCTCGAAGTACGCCGACGATTTCCTCCTCTACGTGACTTCTGTTGTAGTTCAGGATGCCCTAGCTCTGCTGCTTCGCGGAATTGAATCACTCTCGCCATGGTTTCATCCCAAAGTACCAGTTGCGCGTCTTCTCGAGATCCATGGATCGATTCGAAGATACGCCCTTGTATTTCGGGGTATTTGGCTTGACAGACCCATGGCTCGGACGATTCATATTAAAAAACATAGCAACAAACGGCGCTAGAGCTGTCAACATTGTGCGGGTTATTTCCAAGGTTACCTGGGGAGCTTCGCCTACCTTTCTACTCACAGTACATAAAGGTCTAATCAGGACCTATCTGGAGTAGGGTGCTCAACTCTTCATTGGAGCGAGTGAGACCGTATTGAAGATACTGGACCGGATACATTATGCCTCATTGAGGGTGGCTCTTGGGTAAATGAGCTCTACCCCGATCTCTATTCTGTTGCTGGAGGCCCCTCTGACACTGAGGAGAGCACTCTTAGCGAACAGATTTATTCTGAGTAATTTTGCGTGGAGTGCGAGTCCGCTAGTTGAAAGACTGACCTCCCTATGGCGACGAGTTCCCTGAATAACAAGTTCAGAGTGCAACCACAGCGTTGCGGCTCAATTACGGCCTTCAGCACTATATCCTTGATTATGAGGACTGGGTTGACTTAAAGACGGAATTGGATATCGACCTCGAGTCTGCCTTTGCGTTTAGGGAATCGACGACACTAATGATATTATTAGAAGAATATGCCGGCACAGGATATCCTGGTGTGACTAGGGTTTCTATTGATGGCTCGGTGAACCCAGTGTTGGGTGATGCGACTCCTTCATTCCAGCCAGGAACCTGAGATACGGGGTGATATTGAGGGACTTTTCGTCTACATTGACTACCGAACTTCAGGGTCTTCTCCATGCCCTCATCCGAGTGCTAGGGGAAGGGTGGAAGAATATAGATGTTTTCACATACTCCTAGGCAGCACTGACTGCTATCTCGAGACAGATTCGTAAATCCCGTGGTACATACCTTCGCACGATTGGTGAGTAATGTAGCTGCCTTTGCTGGACGGTTGGGAATCTCGATTCGTTTTGCTTGGGTTACATCTCACGCGAGATCACGTACTGAGTATTTTGCTCACATCGGCAGGGTTGTGCAGTGACGCGTCACTCGGGGTTTCTGACGTATTATACGTAAAAAACCTGTAAAAACGTAATAAACGTAATAAAGGTGGTGGACTCAGATAGAGCATAATATAACCTCACTTTTTTAAGTTATGCTTATGTGTACCAACTTGCATTGTTGTTGTTTATCAGAACTCCATTTGACATAAAAATATCACCAACAATATCAAAACTGACACCAATCATTTTAGAATTATTATTTTGACTGCTTTCATCTAATTGTATTAGGTTTTTTTCTGATGCGTTCATAATTATAACTCAGTTTTTTCTAAAAAAAAGTGTTGAAATCACCGAAAATCCTTGAATGATTTGTTTTTTTATTTTTAAGATATTTGCAGTTCGGATGGTTTGAAAATTCACCTGTGGTTTCTTAATCTTTCTTTAGCCGTATTCGATAATACGCAGTTGCATCCCTGACAAAACGCAACATTTTTACCATTTTTTTAAGGCCATGTGACGACAGGGTCACATGACCAAACCTGGTCTTCAATTTTTCTTTCCCAACTTACGTCTAAACGAAATGAGGTATTGCTTTGAAAGTTTGGGAAATGAAAGAGGAGGTAATAAAGTCTATGCCTCTGCTTTGTTCCGGTGGAAATTTTGAGAAAATTTTTTTTTTGAAGAAAGTACCAGTTGAAGTTTTGTTTCCCAACTTACGTTCACACGGAATGAGATATCGCGTTAAAAGTTTGGCACCATAAATAGAAGGCATGCAAGAATCTGTCTCTGGTCCTAAATAATTAGAATAGTGAAAAAAGTTGTTTTTTTATAACTATTTTGGAGAGATACCGACCGTGCTGTCGTCAAACCCTGCAAGCAATTTGCAATGTTGCAAATGGGCTAGTTATGAGGTTTATATTGACCAAAGTGGGGCAAAACAACAAAAATCGCTCACGAATTTCGAACTTCTAGGGGTTTGTGGATAAAACAGATTGCATGATTACCGTCAGAGAAAGTTAAAAGTCAAACTTCTGCTGTAAAACCTAAATGTGTCCGTCGACAATCATTGTTTGCATAAATAAACTTTTTTCTTACTCTAACTCTTTGCAAGGCCACAAACGATCCTTTATTATTTATTAACATTTTTCAAAAAAATTTCCGCGTTATTTAAACTTTTATTTTTCGACATTGGTGAAAAAATATTGATCTTAGAGCTGACTTGATCAGCTGTTACACTCATCACATGGCCTTAAAGAAAGAATAATTGTTCA
The DNA here is from genome assembly GCF_010883055.1 of Belonocnema kinseyi. NCBI lineage: Eukaryota > Metazoa > Arthropoda > Insecta > Hymenoptera > Cynipidae > Belonocnema > Belonocnema kinseyi. Next base: position 42,870,160 of record NC_046658.1, read on the forward strand.
CAACATGGATTCCTCGGTCTGTCGCCTCTAAATGTTCAAGATGTTCAGTGCATTTTGCGTGCAGCCGAAATCACAATGGGATGAATAGATGCATAATTCACATACCTCCATATGGTCTTTACTTCATGCCTTAACAGCCATCAATAACGTGCTCGATGGATTCGTTGGTATCTCCACATAATCGGCACGAGTCAACCACGTCTTGATGTAACACGTGTTTGCGATAATTCCTGGTGCTGACAACCTTGGCCTGTATTGCAATGACGAATCCTTCCGTTTCTGGATACAGAACACCCTTTCTTAGCCAAATATTAGATGCCTCACTATCCACTTCATTTTGATCTAACGTGTTGGGGTGCTCGCCATGAATGACTTTGTGCTTCCATTGTATTTCTAATTCCTCTATGCTTTCTGCCCTGTTATTCAAGGCCCCATCTGAGGCAAATTTAAGAGAGTGTAGTCAAGATCCGCTTGACAGATGGTGCTGTAAAGCGCAACATTCCGTTTGCTGTTAAAATAGTCTCGCAACTGTATAACTTGTGACTCACACCGTTTTTTAACATCTACAACGCCCCTACCCCCTAAATGTCGTGGTAGAACTACCCTTTCAATCGCTGAATTTCTGTGGTGCATTTGGTGCCTTGCCATTTCTACGCGGATGATTCTCTTTAACTTTTTAAGGTCGGTGTTAGCCCATTTTATGAGCCCGAAGGAGTATGTGAGGATAGACATGGAATATGTGTTGATCGCCCTGATTTTGTTTGCTGAGTTGAGAAAATTCTTCATAATCAATCTGAGTCTCGTAGTGAAGGCAGTCGTTAGGCTTGTTTTAACTATCGTATGTTGAATACCCTTAGATTCAACAATACCCAGATATTTATATGATTCGCCTGCAGCCATTGCCCCGATGTCATTTTCGAACTCTTTCTCTAACTCTGCGGTCCCTAATTCCCCTCTGATTAAATGCACTGGTCTACATTTATCTAGTCCGAACTCCATGTGGATATCATTAGAAAACTGCTGTGTGACATCGATCACTTGCTGAAGTTTCTGGGCTAAACTAGCGTACAACTTCAGGTCATCCATGTAAAGAAGATGGGTCACTTGATGACCATCCTCATTATCATGAATTCTGAACCCATTAGACAGGCTGTTTACTGTTTTGTTCAATGGATTCAACGCTAAACAAAACCATTGTGCGCTGAAGGAGTCTCCTTGAAATATACCCATCGTAAAGCGTATTGATCTAGTTATCCTTGGTTGTCCATGATTAAAATATTTGATTCTTGTATCCTAGAGCCTCATCGCATGGCTTAGAAAGTCAATAATGCGTGGGCAGATTTCGTAAAGTTTTAAGACTTCAAGCAAATAGTCATGCGGCATGGAAGGAAACGCTTGCTTGTAGTCAATGTATACCATATGTAAGTTCCTTTGATGCTTACGAGCTTGAGTCATGCAAACAGCGTGTAAAGTGATTAGATCTTTACAGCCTCGTGAGTTTTTACAACATCCTTTTTGTTCTTCTGTAAGAATGTCATTCTCGTCGCGAGGAGAATATACCTTATCTGCAATGATAGCTGTAAGACATTTATAAATTGTTGGAAGACAGGCTATCGGTCGAAAGTCAGATGGATTTTGAGCGTCTGGTTTTTTTGTTATCATATACGTAGTACCCTGGAGCATAAAACCTGGCATCAGATCTGGGTGTTCAATGATCTTCTGAAAACACCTTGCCAACACAAGATGTACACTCGTCAGGTAATTGTACCAGAAGTTGTGCACCATGTCCGGACCTGGAGATTTCCAATTACTAGCCCTTTTCAAGACCGCTGAAACATCTAAAGCTGTGATGGTTGTCAGATGCATTTCAGGGCTATTGCTTGCCCTTGCTTCCTCCAATTTGAACCACGCATTGTCCAAATTGCATCTGTTCATTTTTTCCCAAACATCCGACCAGTAGTTAGTCATATCTTTCAATTGAGGGACTTCGGTGCCTTGCTGGGATAAAAACTGCATTTGCTGGCCTAGTTTTCTGGCCCAACGTTCTAACGGTTGCCACAGCTACACAGTATACAAGAGTATGCACCTCTAACGCAGTTTGTGCTACGTTTAAATACGTAGGTAAAACCATGCTGTCGAGATGTGCTATTAGTGCACGCAGATCATTTGTGATGTTCATTTTAGGCAGAGAATGCCTTAGTGTTGGTTCTACATATCTGAACTCTAGTAAAGGATGACTAAAATTCCTTTTTAGGTGCTGTAGTTTTTCTGAAATTACCCTATCCACATCATCGTTAGTAATATCCGGATGTGGTTCTAATGCATCCGGTGCATGATGTTCATTATCCCTAGCACCTATGCCTTCAGCATCAATCAAGTCTTCGTTATCCACATCTTCCAAGGCGAGCTCATCAATAAGAAGCTGCCGTTCCACTTCCATTTTGATAGCAGCTATTTCAACAGCCGACAGCAGTCTGTTTACAGATATTGAGCGTTTTTGGTCTGCCAGATTCTGCTCATTTATTTTTGTAGCTAGCTCTGGGTATTTAAGTACGAAGAGTCTATGATGTTCTCTCCTCACACTTTGTCCACATTTCTCTGACAAAAAATAAAAGCGCATAAAATCTCTGTTCATATGGTATTTCCATTTTCGTCGCTTTTTTGTTTGCTGAACCTCTGCTTCTGTATCTGGTTGTATAAGGTCATCCACCTCTGGAGGATGTGGTGGTGTTGCATCATCCATAGGTTGAGAAAGAACTTCAATTGCTCCTGCTTGACCGTTTGCCGCGGCTTTCTCTAATTGATGTTCATTGCCGTCGTTTTTCCACGCCAAATCAACCTGTTGTTTAATCTTCATTGCTCGGTCTTTTGTAACATGTAGATTAGTCCTGATGTCTTTCACCTTAGCGATAAGATCTCTTCGTGCGACTTTTTGTATATTAGGATACTTTGCAGCAATTTTTTTCTTAAGTTGTATCCTTGTTCTACTTTCGTTTCAAACTTCGCACTTTCGTAAAGAGATGCACCAATTGCTCTTTCATTCTGGTTCCCCAATTGATGATCTCCCACGGTACTTCTGTCGAGGTGGTTGGCTGCAAATAGCTAGCGCTAGCCAAAGCGTCCTCAGCAGGCACAGTTGATGTTCCACTGCTCACCGTTTGTCACAGATGTTCTTGCTGGCCAGCTGTTTGATTAGTGAGACCTGCCTGACCATCTCGACCATCATCTGCCTGACCATGCCTGTCCCTCTCCTCTTCGTTATCAGCCTATTTGGCATGGGAAATCCTGTCAGTAGCAATGCTACCGCCAACATTGCCGTCAAAGTCGTGAGAGGAGAGCTCAAGCCCTACCGCGACATCAACTTCTACATCAACATTATCTTTTTTCATTAAGCTTTTGCTCGGGTAAACCCGGTTATACATCATAGCCACGAACTAAGTCTAGTGACTGATGAGATTAGAATGTTAAAAGTTAATTCAAATAATTTAATACGATTGTTGAAGCCTCCTGCGATGATGTTGTAGGTATACAATTACGAGCGGCCACGAACGTTGGAGGTTACAACAGTCACTGTTTTTGTATTTTTTTAAAGCTAACGCAATCAAACAATAAACAATATGTGAGAATATAAACTACAATAAATTGGAAAATGCGCAACGATAATTTTCTCAGAAATGTAATACTAATAATTTTTTTAACTTAAAAATCCGATAAGAATGACGGGATAAATGTTCGTAAAACGTGGAAATGGAGAAAATAGTATATAACCTGGGATTAAAAATAGCAATAATAAATCTGATTTCAGACCTGGGAGCAATGTCTTCTTATTTCGCTCAGTAATATTCGTTACACACTAAATACGGTGCTGCCTCGAATCGAGGAAATTTTGAAAGCTCAAGGATATCCAGATTTGTCAACAGCTGCAGGATGGAATTCAGATTGGACTCAACTGGACACTTTGGATTCTGCAGTTCTAGAAGCGTATTTAGAACGTCGTTGTGATCCTCTTGTTGGCACAATAGAGCCAAGCATGTATTTAGGGAATTTGGAATGGGACTCAGATTTGGAACCGACGCATGTTCGTCCTTACGCACAGGAAGCGCTTGCCAATTTAATTGCAGTCCATGCAGAGGTATAACATTCATTATTGCAGACCTATGATATTAATTCGGTAGCTTCAGCTCATGATTTAATAATTTTAATCTAAATTTTTAATGTTAATCAGTAGGATTATTTAAATAGGTTCGTCGATTCTCTCCGGGATTATTAAAAAGGGTATTATCTCACATAGTGGAAACGATTGCTGAAGAATTGAATCGACTGATGTCTTGTGTGACCCATTTTAGTCCCTCGGGTATTATCCAAGCCCGTACGGATATTTGCATGCTAACAAAAGCACTTGAACCCTACATAACGCCACGAGCAAAGTAAGAATCATTCTTATATATTGAACTTTTAAAGACATAATTTTCGAGTGTAAAAAATGCATGCTAAAACAAAATAATAATAATAGTGCATCTTTTATTAGGGTCTTCTTAGAAGAAGCACTAGATGCAATTCCGCAACCTGCAGATAGAGAAGCTTTGTTGCGAATCAAATCGTTATTATCTAAAGTCACAACCTCAATGAAACTTCAGCTTCGATGTCTCGCAGATCCCACAGTTACAAAATCCAGCGCAGAAATAATAGTCTCCGACACGGTAACAGCAATTTAGTAAGCATAATTACAGACTAGTTAATTGTAATAATAATTTTATAAATCCAAAGAATAAAGCCAGAAGAAGGGTGCATGGTTTCTAAAAATCTAATTTATTTCTCTTTTGTAACGATAAGGCCCGTTAGGACCCCAGCTGGACGTTTCTGGAACGTTCCAAGGGGCAAAGAGTAAGACAAAAATAGTTGGGACATATAGGGTATTGTACGTAGGAAAAAATGGGCTTTCTAAACTCTTTAATTAAAACAAATTATTCCTAAAAATACAAACGGATAATACTCCGGGGGCATGATATTGTCAACTTCTTGATTTTCACTCATTTGATGCTTATTCTAAAGTTCTTCTCAACAAATTAAATACACCAATTTCACCTTTTTGCTAATATCTTATGGCTAATTGATAATATTGACAATATTATTTCGGTAATTTAGCTCAACAAATTATAGACAAAAACCACCATAATTGTGTCAGATATTACAGAGGCGTGGTAATAAGAGTGATAAGATATGTACCTAGAAGAAACTGTGTAATACTTTAATAGTGCCTCTCACGGATACCTGTTTTGAATTAGTCGTTTAATTAATTTGACACATCGAGTCCGTATCTAGGTTATCAACCAATATAATATGCTATAAACCAACAAAGTAGCTAGAAATGAATCCTATGGAAAATATTAATACCACCTATTCATTTAAGAAAACGACATTGCGCAAGTTTGGATGTTAGAAAACTTCCCACAAAAGAAATGTCTCATATACCAGGAGAAAATCCATTAAAAAGAAAAAACGTTGGTGCGCACAAGAAGGTGCTGTTTTGTAAAATGTAAAAATGACAGCCGGTGCAAGTCCTACTTGGAATGTACTTATTAAATTTCCAAAGCCCTGTTTAATGTTACGAAAGGGTGCCATTACCGATGATTCACTTAAAAGGCATATTTAAAATTGCCCGAAATGCAGTAAAAGTGATATGTGGGTGAGGTTATGTGCGCGCAGAGACGAGTATTTTTCAAGCATAAAGGATGTAAACAATCACACTTATATTCGCTCATTGCATTTCGTAGAAAAATTCCTACCTTCCCAGTGAAGCAGTCACCCTGGTTTTAAAAGTGCCCAGATAGCACAAGAGTTTGCAGCAAGCTTGCCTAAATCTTGCCATGCAAGTTTCGGAAGCTTGCATTGCAAGGTTCAGGCAAGCTTCATGCCAATAAGAAAATGTCCGTCATGTGGAAATCTTGCGAAGCAAGATTAAGGAAACGTTGCCTGTCAATCTTGAACTTGATCCATTGCGCATTAGTTTTGCATGGCACCTAAGGCTGCGCAGTAGTTTTTTAATGTTCTCCCAGCATGCCGCCTTACGTGTCTACTAAACCGTATGATGTATGATACTTAAAAAAATTAATTTGTGATCAAAGTTGCCCATCAATCTTCCTCCAATGTTCCCTCAATATTGCAGGCAAGCTTGCAGGAAGATTCCCATGACAATGGTCCCTCAAGCTTGCCTCGCATTTTGCCGCATGATGGACATAGTTTTATTTGCGGAAAGCTTGTCTGAACCTTGCGATGCGAGCCTCCGAAACTTGCATGGCAAGATTTAGGCAAGCTTGCTGCAAAGTCTTGTGCTATATGGGTGCTATATAAAAACATCAATAAAAAAATATTTTCATCTTTATCAGTTTCACGTATTTATTACAAACAATTGTTTCACCATTTTCAAATCATATTTCTTAAGAATTTTCAGAAAGAAAAATCTTCAAACTAAACAAATCGCATTTGCATTTATTTCGGTTATTTGCAAGCTACGTGGATTTCAGAACTGACCATCCACTTATAATGATAGATATCAATTTATTTTCAACTGCATTTCTTTAAAAATGCTTCATCAACCGCTTTTATAGTTTTTTATTATTGCAATTATTTCACTTTTATGCAAAGGACTATTTTTGCACTGTTGAAACCTTACGATTATACGCGATGTAAAAGTAACCTGCATTCCACATACCGGTTAATAATTTGCTGCTTTTTCCCTTTGGTGCATTGTTTTCTGCTTTTCAAACATCTTTTCAACTGACAAATGGTATTTTTATCCACCTGGCACATCATTTTCATTTACTTTTACATTAATATTGGGTACGATAGTATACCTTTTACCAAAAATCTATCCTGAATTTTTAAATGTCCGCTAAGTGTCATGGCGGCGCATAAGCTTCCGCTCTTAAATTAAAAACACTATAAAAACACTATTGGGAATCGCTCAGGTCGAATACGCTTTCTGCTGTGCATATTCTAAAGATAAAAGAAATAATAATTTAAGCTCATTTATATTATAATACCCAGGAAAAAAGAACCGATAGAAAGCGACTCGGTTTGAATTGCGTATCTGTCATTGGCAGAGTAAAAGAATGAAAATGTAATCGGTTAGCCACATTTTTAATCGGTCACCTGTGCGCGGTGCTTTGTCACAATGCTGAGTGAATAAAGTTGAATGAGACTGACAAACCTGAAATAATTCCTATGAGTATTCTATGATTCATTAATGTGCATATTTATGGGTTGAGATTCAATATGAAATGGGGTTTTTAAAAGATCACACCCAATGGTAAAAATACGATGCGCACATAGTAATTTTCAATAAGCGAGAATCTGCCAATTGTAGGTTACTTCAGGCTGTGTTCAACTAAGTGGACTTTGCAGATTAAAATTTTAAAGAATTAATTGTTTCGAATGAGAAGTATGAAGTGATAAATTTGAATTTTTCATTTTCAGTGATAACAATTTTTCATGAACGTAAATTAAAATAAAAAATTTAGTTTTTGATAAAATAAAAATAAAATAGAAAATGCCTGAAAATAAATAGTCTGTAAATAAAAGTAGGTTACATGTATGCCATGATTTTCTTAAAAGTTTCCCATTGAACTATTTTTTAATGATTAATTTAAAATATTTGAATTACATTTGTTTTATTTAAATTAATAATTTTTTATCAGAACTATTGTTTCCCTATCGGTTAATGTTGATTCATAATCGCTACTGAATGGGTCCGAGAAAAAAATTACGTGGCCGATTAAAAAATTCGATTTCTCATTCAAAACACACTCTTAACCTGTGGGTAGCTACCTGTAATTCCAGTGACAAATACGCAGTTCAGAAAACCTCAAAACCCATTCAAATGCAAGTGAATGAATTTTTGTTTCCTGGGTATGTACGCGTAAACAAAGTCGCGTCGTATGGAAATAAGCAACTTATCTGCTACAATAAATCAAAACTGCTATTATGTGCTTGCACTGTTCGCTCAGACCAGCTTTGCAACTGCATTGCGTTTTTAATATTTTGCCATTTAAAGTAATTTCACCTTTTATTTCGTGAGGATTGTTTTTTAAACTCCAGATTTGAATACAATATGCTACAAGAGAAAACAAATCGTTTACCGACTTTTTCCCACAATAAATAATATGTTGAGCGTTCGAAACACGTTCGCCTTCGATAAAATTTTTCTTCGGTGGTGTAGAATTCACGAAAACACAAATTTCACTGTTCTGACGGGTTCTGACCGTCATTTACCGGCCATGTGTTGCAAATGGGTAAATGCGGTAAAACTCAATATATGAAGAAATAACTAATTAAAAGTAATTAAATACATTTATAAATCATTTTCGCACAGAATTCAAATTAAAATACATAAATCATTGTAAGTCAATAAAAAAGAGACTGTACATGATAATGAAATACATGTTCGATGTGCAACATAACCAACAAATCTCAAGTCTTACGCGGCGGCATTTTGAAAAAACGAATGGCCTTTTAATCGACTTCACAATATTTAACAGAAGAATATTAAGGAATCAAAAAAATGAAGAATTTAAAGGATTTCCTTTAAATTCTTCAAATTTCTGTCACCTTATTTCATACAAATAACTACTAATGGACAATTGAACATTTCCTATAACTTTTTAAACAATTTTTAATTATTTAAATAAATTTAACTTATTTTAACAATTATTTATTCCCCAATATTTTTAAATAATCTATTTTCTGTATGAAATGTAATATTTGGTCATGACTTGTAGTATTTACATTCTTTAAAAACGTCATGTAATTATTTAAACAATTCATTATTTATTATTTTTTTAATTTATAAAAATTAACTCGACATTTCATCTAATGTTTAACAAATTTCTATTTGTTTAAGGAATTATTATTTGCTCATGCAGTTTTTTCCGATAACCTAAACAAATAATATAAAATCGATTAAATTCAATTATTTTTCTGACTCTATAATGCATAGAAAGAACATGTTAACTGTTTTTTAAATGTTTAAACACTTACTTTTTCCGAAATAAACACAATATTCAATGATTTTGAGCAGTAAATGCTGTAAAAAAGGGCTTTTTATTCGTTCACCGCCCATACTAAATTTGAAGGAAATTTGGAGGAAAAAACAATAATAAATGGTATAAACAATTACATAAAGCTTTTCGTAGAATTAGATTTTTTCCACAAAGATGCAGCCTGAGCGTTTTGGGAAAAAATTCTCACAAAGATTGACTCAAAATATTTATTTTTTATTCAACTCAATTCTGCAATTTATTGAGCGATTCCAAACATTAAATAAATCATCCGATGCATTTTAATTTCACCTTGTATAATGTACGTTATGTAATGTAAATAATAGTGTTACACGACAGTAGTTTATTTTTTAGCCTATGAAGGCGTCAAATTTCTTTTAGTGTTTAGGGCCGGCATATACCTAAATCTGCCACTGATATAATTTTTTTATTAGTTGCTATCATATAATCCCTATAATATTCTGGAAAAATAAATAGAGAATAGTAAAAATTGCATTAAATAATAAAATATATTACTACCTCGTCTTACAAGTAATAAGTTATAAATAATATTCGACCAACAAATCTGACTTTACACATTGAAACGAAGATTGTGACTTCTTCTTTTTATTTAAATATACAAAATAAAACTTTTAATTTTTCCCCCAAGGCTCTTAATTTATTTTTAAATGGCGCTAGGCAAACGTCACTTTCCCGCCCTGCAAAAAAACAATTTTAACCCGCAAAAAGGACACTGGTAATCCTCGAATCAAATTATTATTTTTTTTATTAAATATATATTTTTTAAATGCCCAAGCCCATTATTTTGGTAGAGTGGCGTAGGTACCTTAAAACCTTACTTAAGAAAGACAAATCTGAGAGGTCTTTTAATAAAACAAAACTAATCACCATTTTAATATGAATAAATTAACAGGTTTATTTGGATATTTTCTTCTTCACACAACTAGGCCTCATAAGGAGAAATTAAACCAAAATAAAGGTATTGTATCAGGAGTTCAATAAGAAAAGAACTCCCCCCCCCCCTGCTTTTTCACATCAGTATTAAATTAAACATTTAATTAAATCAAATCGAATTAATAAAAAGAGAAACTAAACACTGAGTTTACAAAATAGAAATAGCTAACAAGTGAGTGAATTCTGCCCTGGAGCAAACAAGACACTACATCAAAACAATTTTACGCCTACTGGCGCCATTTGGAGATCAAACAAGTTTAAACACTGAGATATTACTCACACAAAAAAATAAAGCTAATAAAGCCGCCAGCCTTTTCCCACAAGTTGATGAGCGAACTCCCTGATGCAGCAATTTTAAAATAAGAACTCAGATTCCAAACAACTTAAATGATTTACCCCTCTGTGGCGAAAATTGAAGACACAAAGTCTCAATACAAGCTTCTTCTCAGGTGGCTTGAACGACAAAAGACAACGAGTTCGCTCGTGTCAGCAGCACGCAGGGCGCCCAATCTCTCCCCTCCTGCACAGGAGACGAGATGTGTCTTCTGCGTTGTCGCGGTGTCATGGCCATTTATGTTTACGCATTTACAAGTTACAGCACTGAGAAGCGACTAACCTCCGAGTTTTTTTTAATATGGAAAAATCTGAGTTTCGAGTTTTGATCAAAC
>NC_046658.1:42880937-42889733 GCF_010883055.1 Belonocnema kinseyi
TGGACTCGCTGTATCGACCTAAAAGGAGAGTATGTTGAAAAATAAAACCGACTTTGGCCAAAAAAACGTCTCCGTGTTTCATTTTTCAGGGACTTATCAGACGGCCTAGTATGTCAGACACATGCAATATCCAAACAAAACTAATCCTAACAAGTGTCAGAACGAGAATAATAAAAAAACAAAGATAGGGAAAACCAAACAATGACTCTGCCTATCGTGATACGTATGGTTTAAGGTCTTTTACATGAAAAGCGCCGCGCGCCTTCTGTCTATCATTAGCCAATTCATATACGAGGGGTGAATGTACTCTCATAACGCGGAAAGGACCATGAAAACGTTTATTTAATTTAGCTGATATTCTCTTCTCCTTTGAGGATAGTATTGTCCAGCGCTTCAAAACCCTTCTCCTATCTGATACTTAAAATCACGTCGCGATTGGTTGTAGTTAACGAGTTTTTTTCCGTGGGCCTCCTCTGAATGAAGTGTCACAAGGTCTCGCAATTCTTTTAGGCGCTCCATACAGTTCATCCATTTTTCTCTGTCGGGCTCGGGAATATTATCAGAACTCTCCTCCTCTCATCGGAGACTTATTTTTGGCCTCAATTCCCTCCAAGAATTTTAAAAGGCTGGACTCACATTAGTGGTAGTATTGACCGCGGTATTGTAGGCGTACCTAAATTCATGGAGATGGATGTCCCATTCTTGCTGATTCGAACCCACGAATGATCGGATCATACCCTTCAATACCCGATTCATCCGTTCCGTTGGATCAGCCTGAGGATGATTTACAGGGGTGGTGGACTGACGGATGTCATAAAATCTGGTTAATTCATTCATGATTTTATTGACGAACTACATTCCATTATCTGTGCGGATTACCTCAGGTTTATCCCACCTCGAGATAACCAGGTCTTTCAAAGCCGCCCCACATTTTTGGCGATGGCGCTCGCAGGCCTTTACACTCGATCCATTTAGTGAAGTAATCGTGAAAGATCACAACATAACAGTTACCTGCTTTATTGCGAGTGTAAGGCCCCATGCAGTTCATTGACACCAGTGCCCATGGTTGGTCTACTATCCTTTTGCCCATTAATCCAGGACGAGCCTGTTGTGAAACCTTTGTGCGTTGACAACTGTCGCACCCTTGCATGTAGTTCACAACTTCCATAAAAATTCCAGGCCGATAATAAGAGACGACAGCTCGAGCCTAGGTCTTTTCTACCCCTAAGTGTTCTGCCTGAGGTACATCATGTACCTCAGTTAACAACTGCTGCCGCTTATCGACCGAGACCACTAATTTCCACGCTTCTGAATCTTCTATGATTGGGTCTATCAGGGGGTTTGGTCTAAATTCATGTAGTTTTCCCGCTAGAACCCTCCAACCATGGTACCTTCTAGGGAAATTTTGTACATCCCTAACTCGACGGCACTACCATGGATCGTCAATTACTTCAGCTCCACATACCTTGGCGACTTCCTCATCCTCATACATCCGTGAGAGTGCGTCGGGTATATTGTGTAAAGCACCTGTACGATGGACTATTTCAAACTAGTACTCCAGTAGTTTCAACGACCAATGCGCCAAACGACGACTCGTATTATGCAAATTATGCAGCCATCCCAAACTGCTATGAACCGTGATCACCGTAAATTTAAAACCTTCCAGGAAATGACGAAATTTTTGGATAGACCAAACTACTGCCAGACATTCCTGTTCCGTAGTAGAATATCGACGTTGGGCATCCAATAACGTACTGCTTGCGAAAGCAATCACTCGATCCTCCCCCTCAATTACTTGTGTCAGAACCGCACCTAAGCCAAAACTGCTGGCGTCAGTTTGTAACACAAAGGGGAGTTCAAAATTCAGACATCCCAAAATTGGAGCCGACGAAAGTGCCTTTTTAATTGCTTCAAATGCCGTTTCTTGTTTATACAACCAATTCCAACGGTTATTTTTCCGCAACAGGCGTGTGAGGGGTTCGGCAAGCGAGGGAAACTTTTTATAAAGCTCCGATACCAGCTAGACATACCTAAGAATCTCCTAAGCTGTCGAATATTGCGCGGTGGAGGATAATTCATAACAGGTGACACCCGTTCCGTATCAGGTTGTAAACCCTGTTCGTTGACCCGATATCCTAAATACCGGACCTCTAATCGACAAAACACACTCTTCTCGAGACTAATGGTTAGCCCTGCACCATAGATTTTATCTAACACCTTCCTAAACCATTCTAAATGCTAAAAGTCTCAGACACGACGATAATATCTTCGACATATGCGAAACAATGGGGCAAATTTCAGGCCGATTAATTTATCAATCAATCGTTGGAAAGTGCAGGTGTTCCGCTCAACCCAAAAGGCATGCGTTTATATTGAAATAAACCACGTCCCGGTACCGAGAATGCTGTTACAGCTTGACTGCCGTCCTCCAGAGGAACTTGATGATAAGCTAGACTCAAGTCAATGGTCGAAATATAATGGGCCGACCGTAACTTATCTAAGATATCTTCTAAAAAAGGCGAAGATAAGTTGGATGGTAGTGGGGTTGGCCGTAGAAACTGCTTTGTGGGACCTCCCTAGGACCGTCACCTTTATAGGTACCATACCTGGTGGGTTCATTTGGTTGAAAAACAAAATCTCTTCTATTTTCCCGATATTGAGAATGGAGATTGTTTAATCCTGCATAGGTTACATTTCGTATACCGTAACCACTCCTGTGATCTGTTTGTCCCGATATTAAATTATTTGCAAAAAATTCATTCGGTGCTCCTAATATTTCCTGATAAATTGGCCTCTGTCTCGCCTCATTTGCTATATAGTTTGGAAAATTAGTCACACCTGTTCTATTATTCCGACCTGGTTCCGAAAAAAATTGTGCCCTATCAGAAAATGGTTTTGGAGGGGGGTTTCGAGAATGTAAACTACCCTCTGAATATAACCTATCTGGGCCTTCATAGTCTATAAACCTACCGGTATCTGCATAAGCCGTTGATAATAGGGGAGGTTGTACTACCGGTCTATCCCCACTACTGCCCACTATCCCTAAATTTTGTGAGCTAACTACATGGTTAAAATTACTTTCAAAAGAAGACCTTGAAGAAGTATAGACTGATATATTTTGGGAGATTTGGTTCGGAAAATGAACTGATCTTTCCCCTTCTGGAGAGTGCGGCCTGCTCATCGTTCGTGGATCTAGTCAAACGGGTTCCCCCTCTCTACCTATATCACCCCCTCCCTCTCTTTGCCATGCAAAATTTTCTGGGTATTGGATAGACATGGAGAACTGGCTAATAGTCGCTCTATTGCCTTTTATTCTACTCGTCACCACTGTATTTGTGTTGGTGTTTATGTGTAGTTAAAGCGACTGGGGTTTTAAGCCCCCCCCCCACTTAATTATCCGGATTCCGACGGTGCATAATTATGTGTTACCTGTGAACCATTCCTACGAGGCATCAAGTTCTATTCGACACCTATGCGACTCGAATGGGACCTGATGTGACGTATCCTCATCTATTGCCGTCCATACGGCGTCCCCTACGAATCTTTTAAAATACCTAATCGCCCTATCAAATACTACTTCGCGAGAACCGGTATTGTTTACGAAATCCGTATTTAAAATAGCATGAATTCATCCCGTAGCCAGATTTAACAAGCAAATATTGCCCTAGTCAGTCATGTTAAAAAAAATTAGAGAAAGGGAAAAAGAAAATTGATTGGCCAACCCACTTCTAAACAAAAAATTAATCAAATCCAACAGTCAACTGGATTTAATATATTTAATTGATTTCATTCACCTGATTTATTCATTTGACTTAATTAATTCAATTTAAAAGTAAATAAAATTAAAATTAACTAAATCAATTAAAATCAAATTTACAAAAAAATGAATAGTTAATCAACTCCATGGATTATGATTTACTTATTAATCATTCGAACGATTAAACATTTTACCAAAAACTAATTTTTTCAGACATGTTAATCAAATAAAACAAACAAGAAAAACCAAAATTCCAGAATCAGATTGAATTAATCAATTAAAGAAAAGAAACGTAAATTTTAAGTAAAAAAAATTTTAAGTAAAAAAAATTAGTTGGATCAACCATTTTCCTTTTGTTAAAACAACCGGGAATTATTAATCGCCTATTAGATTGCGTGAAACCGTGTTAAATTTATTTAAAACTAGCGGAGACGTTTTGGCCCTCTACCTGTCACTTTTAAGCGCGAATGCTTTCTACTCATTTTTCTGCACCAGTGAACCGTGTCGCATCCCTTTTGAAGTGAGCTCCCGCGAGCCGAGTCCTACCGAGCCGGCTCCGCATAAAGCTAAACACGTTTAGAAAAATACCGCCCATCCGAAAATTTCACCCCGCCGTTAAGGGCATGTGGTACTTACAGTTTCCCCGGCTTTTTTCCACAAAAATGAAAATTTCTCAAAACTGAATTCGGAGATGTTATAAAATATCATAACGAACGTCCCCGGACTCTTTTTGAAGGGATAATAACAAAAAAATATTTATTGTGCTAAATCAAAATTTTATGCATATGCATTATTTTGAGGTTACGTCGTTTTTCATCTCTGCCTTTCCGATAATGAGGAAATTATTTATGAAATAAACTTTTTTGATTGGCTGCAAACAAGGTTAGTTCCGGGAGATTAGTTACTATGTTTATTTGTAAGTCCAAAGTTTTCGGCCAAAAATATTGTGTAGTTTGGAAGTAACGCTCGGGTGAATTGTAACACATAATCTCGAAATATACACGCACGTTGTTAGCAATATCAAAAATTTTTTGATAAAAAAACACAAAAAAAAGTGTGCGGGGACGTCCGTTAGCATGTTCGCTATCATTTTCGATTTTGAAGGCAAAATATTTCTTATTCTAGGAAAAAAGTCGGGAGAATCTAACACTGAAAAAATCTATACTATTTCCTAAGCGCTATGCAAATTAATCACATTTTGCTAAATTAAAACTTTTTTTAATTAACCCACAAAAAAGTGTGTGGGGACGTCCGTTAGCATGTTCGCTATCATTTCCCAAATTTTTAGGACAAAATATTTATTATTCTAGAAAAAAAGCCGGGGGAACCTAAAACTGGTATAATCGACAATTTTCTAAGTATCACATGCCCTTAAATTAAATTATGGCGCGAGCACTCGACGCTTTTCAAAGGAACATAGCTTAAAATTCTACACATTTTTATGAAATCCACAGGTAAAATGAAAATTTCATGGCATAAAATGAAAAGTACCAGGGTATAAAAAAAATGACAGTAAAATAAAACAGGTGTAAAATCACAGCATAAAAAAGTAAAATCACATGGAATATAAAAAAATATCAACAATGCAAGGTAAAAAAGAAACATAATGTCCTATCCTATAATTTATAATATCCTATTAAAACCAATACAAACGAGACTCTCTCAGATTGCCGTGGATTTTACTTTCGCCTGTTTGTAAGACACAATAAAAAAATTTGCCGAACACATGTTAGGGCGTCAGTTAAAACCAAGATTGTGACTTCAATTTATTTAAATATACCAAACAAAACTTTTGATTTTGTCCCCAGGGCTCTTAATTTATTTTTAAATGGCGCCAGGCAAACGTCACTTTGCCGCCCTGCAAGAAAACAATTTTAACCCACAAAAATGACACTGGTAATCCTCGAATCAAATAATTATTTTTTGTTTAAATATATTTTTTAAATGCCCAAGCCCATTATTTTGGTAGAGTGGCGTAGGTACCTGAAAATCTTACTTAAGACAGACAAATCTGAGAGGTCTTTTAATAAAATAAAACTAATCACCATTTTAATATGAATAAAATAAACAGGTTTATTTGGATATTTTCTTCTTCACACACCTAGACCTCATAAGGAGAAATTACACCAAAATAAAGGTATTGCGCCAGAAGTTCAATAAGAAAAGAACTCCCCCCTCCTTTTTTCACATCAGTATTAAATTAAACATTTAATTAAATCAAATCAAATTAAGAAAAAGGGAACAAACTAAACACTGAGTTTACAAAATAGAAATAGCTAACAAGTGAATGAATTCCACCCTGGAGCGAATAAGACTAGTCTCACAAAAAAAAATAATGCTAATAAAGCCGCCCACCTTTTTCCACAAGTTAATGAGCGAACTCCCCGATGCAGCAATTCCAAAATGAGAGCTCAGATACCAAGCAACTTAAATAATTTACCACTCTGTGGCGAAACCTCAAAACTCAAAGTCTCAATACAAGCTTCCTCTCATGAGGCTCGAACGATAAAAGACAACGAGTTCGCTTGTGTCGGCCGCACGCAGACTGCCCAATCTCTCCCCTCCTGTGCAGGTGGACGAGATGTGTCTTCTGCGTTTTCTTAGTGCCATGGTGTATGGAGGGAGATTTCGGGACCCCAATGCTCAAGAGATGGTGAAAGTGGTGCTGCGACGGATCCTCAACGATGTGATTTGAATCACCCCAGGTACAGGATTTGAAATGCGGGAATCTCATCCACATTCTACCCCCGGTGTACAACTTACGGATGCGCCTGCATCTGTGCGACTTCAACCCACCTTGCTTCCTCGTTGTTCGTAGTGCTGATCCTTGATGAAGAATGATGCTTCAGGGAAAACAACTCTCACCTTCATCTCCCTCTCGTACTCGAAACTCGATGAATATCATTAAAAAAATAAAAGAATGAATTAACAAGAGTAACTTTTACTCTTTCTCCTTATGAAAAGCCCATGAGAGTGTGTTTTACAAAAATATGAATAAAAATATTTCCTAAAAAATAAAGAAAACATTAAAAGATATAAGATAAGTTGGCCCTCGTTCTAACCACCATGGTCTTTTTTAACGGTTATTTCCTCCAAGCGGGGAGGAGCTGTTTACAAAGCAATCAATCAAAGAACATATACAAAGTAATTTACAGGTGAAATCTGCAACATTTCAACATATTCTTTTTGCAAGCAGTGTAAATGATTTCTTTTTATTCAGTTAGCTCCATAATGTAGGTTTTTATCATTTTAATAATGTATATATAGGAGCAAAGAAACTTCTCTTCTTGAAACAGCTTCGAAGCATTTAAGAGTTTTTCATTAAGTTACACAATGATGTAATTTTATTTTTCATGATTTTTGTAAATAATTAAAGTTTTAATTTTTTTAACTTCAAGTATCATTCCTTTATAATTGTAACAGCCCAATGATACAGATGTAACAACTTAATATCAGCATGATACTTATTATATGTCATTTGTTCCCTTCGTGATGGAAAGCTAATAAATGGAAAAAGTTCTAAGATATCTTCTTCATATAGTAAATTAATGGGCTTTTATAGAAGTTTCATAGATACTTATTCGACTGATTGTGATTATTATTGTTACTGAACTAATATTGAACTAATTCTTCATCGAAACGTAGAAAGTACATGGAATTTCTAAGTTTCAATCAAGCATTGGTATTGCAATTTCAAAGCACCGCCTGATCCGCTTAAGTTTTAAGGTTATGATTTCGTATTTTACTTGATTGTGGTGATATTTTTAATTTTTAAAACAAATATTTCTGTAATTATACTTCTATGGGCATGAAACCTAATTTGCGCCATGGGTTATCATTCAACAAATGATAATTTGTTTAAAATATTAGTTTTACCAGATTTACCAGCTTGACCCGTCATTACTGGTATTAGCGGTAAAACTGGTAAATTTGCCCGTCATACAGGTATGGTCCTCTCTCTAACTACACATTCATTCACCTGGAACTGAATAGCAGTGATGCCGCACTTGGCGCACTTGACCCCACCACTCCGCGTAACCGGAAGGTGGTCTCACAATACATTCCCGCTTTCGCACTGTCATTGGCTAAATGGAACATGTGACAATCAGTGGTAGGAGTTGGACAAAGTGCGATAGATGAGTATCTTGGATTGCAGTAAACGAGGTTTGCAATAAACGAGTCTTGCAATGAACGAGGTTTGACTGTAATTTTTTTGAAATGCCACATAATATTTGACAACTTAATATACATAAGTAAATTGCAAAATATAATAATGATATTTGAATTTTTCTTGAAAAAGTGTCAGCTCAGAATATTGTTCTTTTTGATTGAGACGTAGCAAAACGATGCTCAAAGTAAAAAAAAAAGTAATCATTTTTGATAAAAAAAAGTGCAATGGGAAGTAGGGTGACAGGAAAAAAACACTTTTGGGTTTCTTAGTAGCGAAAGGCAAATAACGGTAGTTTATACGATTGTAGAAGGCAGATTTTTTTTGGTTAATTTTAAACAATATTTAGAGGTGACGCATCGTCTTTGAACTTAGTTATTGCAATACCTGAGAATTTCGGTAAATGAAATGTGGATCGTAAAAGTGCAACTTCAGCTCTTTTGATTGATGTGACTCTTTAACAGGATTAGTCAGCGTCCCCGAAAAAAGGATGATATTATACCTATAGACGCTTGCCATGAAAGGTTCTACACTTTATGGTGCCAAGACCCACTGGGATCAATTTTTATGGCAGGGCTGATGAGCGCTCCGCACCGAAAATTAAACAGCTTAAGTCGTAGACCTGTCAAATTAAAAAAATTTACTTAGATTGTTTTCATTGTAGTACGTTTAATTATATCTTTTCTTAATCTGCTTTTTCAAAAAATATTATCTTTGCCCTTTAAAGAAAATATTCTCAAAATTTCAGTATCAGATATATATTATTGGGGCTGTTACAGTCTGTCAAGTTAAAGCGTGGGTGGCTTTACTCGCAGTCGGTAAGGTGTATCGACATGATTTTGGTGTCAAAATATTAAGAAGAGCTCCCTCT
>NC_046658.1:42889833-42907319 GCF_010883055.1 Belonocnema kinseyi
TTTGCTCGACACCTTGACAAATGTAATTCCATGTAGAAACATGCGTTTAAATAAAATATTTTACCAAAAAAGTTACCCACGCTTTAACTTGATAGACTGTATTACTCTTTGAAAACAATGGAAACAGTGAAAATAGCCATTTTTAGGCAACGGTAAATAATATTTATTATGAATTTTTCATTTTAAAAATGCTTTAATATGGATTCTGAAGACCTCAAGAGCAACATATTAGAAGTTTAAATTTAAAAGTGGGAAACTTCGTGCTTAAAACCTTAAATGAAAAAAAGTTGGTGATGCCTATGTTAATTGCATAAGAACTTTCAAGACGATCCGCGACCTCTAAATATTGTTCAAAAATTTTTTTACAAAAATCTACCTTCTACAATATCATAAACTACCGCTATTTGCCTTTCGCTATTAAGAAAACTAAAAGTGTTTTTTTCTGGTCACCCTAATGGGAAGCTTTCGAAGGCCAAAAATGTTATTAATTCAAATAAAAGGAAAAAGCAAGTATAAACGGAATTCTCAAAATAAAGGGCTATATTTTATTAATAAAATATCTAGGCCTCCTTTCGCCTGCTCCCCGTACTCAATTCCCTGTTTAAAATTATGTAATTTTGTTTTAAACAAATTAATTTATTAAAATGATAATGAATTGTATTGAAAATAAAAAGAATTAAAGACACTTAGATGGAAAATGATATAAGAATAACAAAACAAGAACAAAAGTATAGAAAGTATTATTCGAAATAAAGAAAAAAATAATATAATGATCAAATTTGAACACGCCTTTAAATACCCACATTCAAGTTTAAAACACAAAAATAAATAAAAAAAGAAGGCAAAAGTTAAAATCCCTTTCCTTATCATTTTCTATCGTCTTTCATTATTTAAATTTTTTATTCTCTCTGCAGCTGTTCCTGCTTTGCATGTTTTTCCTTAAAAAACTCGAAATTGCAATTAGTACTAAAGTACAAAATGGACACGACTAGTAGGAAGAAATATATGAAATTACGTTTTTCGCACCACTGAAGGAATTAAAATGCAACAAATTGTATTTGAAATAAAAGAAAATTTAAAGTCCTCTTTATCTTGCAGTATTCGAAGTTAATTACGAAATTCTTTGAAATTAAAAAGAAATATAGAATCTAACGATAAGATTTTTGCAATAAAATCTTAAATTTCCCCATACCAACAGAAAAACCAAAATAAAAAATGAAGAGAGAAAAAGAAGGTAACCTCCAAATCCCCTTCCTTCTCTTTTTCTCTCGTCTTTTTTATTGTTATTTTTAAATGCCCAAAAGCGAATTTAAAAACTTAAAATAAATTAAGCCAAAATAAATAAAGACAAATAAAGATAAAAGATAAATAAACCCAAAATAAAAAAATAATTTTATCGAATATATGTGTTATAATTTTTTCCCCCTGAAACCAAAAGTTACAATATTTACTTATATGTTTGTGCATTTTGAAACAATTATGTAAATCACAAAAAAATTTTCAAGTAATTTTGAATTGCGCGCCAAGTGCGACTAACCAGCGCGCAGCCCTAAAGCAAGCGCAGTAGCACAGGGTGCCAACATTGGCACCATTGACTGAACACTGGATTTCAAGACGAATGAACGGATCTTGACATGGTGCTAAAAGCAGAGGGCTATGGATCGGGATGGCTTGTTACACCAGTGGGCACAAAATTTGGCGACGACCTAACGAGACAGTTATGAGATCTTTACGACATCCTATGTCCATGTCGTAAAGTCGCCTTTACGATATCGTAAATATGTCGTATGACCTGACGATGTCTTTACGATATCGTAAAGACACTGTACTTACATGGACATAGGATGTTGTAAAGATGCAGCGATGTCGTAAAGACGTCGCCGAATTTTGTACACATTGGGAGGCGTAGAGTTCTCGAATTGTTTCGAAAAAGCGGATAGCAGGCGCATATCCCGCAACTGTGGAACCCCTTTAGGTGATTGGAAAATGCTCACAGTGCATTTTTAAAACCTCAAAACCGAATTATCATTTATCGCTGGTAAGTTTTGAGTATCTCCTAGATTTCGCCATTTTCGTCCGCCCCGTCCCAACAGCCTTAAACTCAGGGTCTTTTGGGATTTGTCATATGTAAAAATCTTGGCCAGAACTGTTAACGGCAACATGACATAACTCTCCCTAGCTGAACTCTGGAGGTCGTGTCAAAAGTCGAATGTATCACTTTTTTAACGTATGGAGGTAGAAAGATAGGTCTGTTTCATGTTCAAAATCGAAATGACCCCAGAATCACACTGCTGGCCGCAAGCCAGCTTTGAAATTGCCAACTTTATACATTTAATAAGTAACACGTTGCCATTCCAATAATTTAAGTTTTGTGCGCAAAATTACGTGAATTACAAAATGTGTGTGCAAAATTACAATGAACTTACTGTACAATTCTTTATAAAAACTAAGCATAATAATTTATGTATTTTATTCAAAAATTAAGAGCGAAATGAGTTTTTAATTCAACCTAGCATTCCAAAACAATTTTGACTGACCCTTAATCGCCTACAAATTGGAAATACCAGATGTGCCCATCGATAATTAATAATGGACATGTAACGGCATGCGCCATTTTATGAACTAAAACTCCAAGGCGCTAAGACCCTTTTACCAAATACTTTCAGAACTAGTAAATTCTCTGGCGGGAAGAATCAAATGGCTTTAAGGGCAGTGATACTTAGAAAATGGTCGATTTTACCAGTTTTAGGTTTCCCCGGCTTTTTTTATAGAATAATAAATATTTTGTCTTAAAAATTTGGGAAATGATAGCGAACTTGCTAACGGGTGTCCCCACATACTTCTTTTGTAGGTTAATTCAAAAAATTTAATTTAGCAAAATGTGATTAATTTGCATAGCGCTTAGGAAATAGTATCGATTTTTTCAGTGTTAGATTCCCCCGGCTTTTTTCCTAGGATAAGAAATATTTTGCGTTCAAAATCTTAGAAATGATGGCGAACATGCTAACGGACGTCCCCGCACACTTTTTTTGTGTTTTTTTTATCAAATTTTTTTTTTTATATTGCTAACAACATGCGTGTATATTTCGAGGTTATGTGTGATACAATTCACCCGAGCGTTACTTCCAAACTACACAATATTTTTGGCCGAAAACTTTGGACTTACAAATAAACATAGTAACTAATCTCCCGGAACTAACCTTGTTTGCAGGCAATCAAATAAGTTTATTTCATAAATAATTTCCTCATTATCGGAAAGGCAGGGATGAAAAACGACCCAACCTCAAAATAATGCATATGCATAAAATTTTGATTTAGCACAATACATTTTTTTTGTTATTATCCCTTCAAAAAGAGTCCGGGAACGTCCGTTATGATATTTTATAGCATCTCCGAATTCAGTTCTTAAAAATTTTCATTTTTGTGGAAAAAAGCCGTGGAAACTGTAAGTATCACATGCCCTTAATATGGAATTGATTATGAATGTATAGAATCAATAAATATTGAGTAATTATTATTGTACAGGAATTCTACGAATACTATAAGTTTATTGCGGCTTAGGAAACCTGTATGTGAGTATTTTATCCGAATTTAACTACATTAAGACTTTCATCAAAGATATTGCTTAGTTCACTGTCCAAAGTAGGTTTTGAGGTTAGGAACTTGAGATCTTGGGCTATTTTTAGAATCGTTAATGAGTCATGGCACCAGTCAGACGCCATAAAAAGAGGACCTTTGGACTTACAAACAGGAAACTGTCACTCAAAGAGATTGACGTTTTACGGTGATAAAAGTTAGACATTGGAACCATTATCTTTGAACTGTCACTCACTTTAATTGCCGAAGTAAGTAGAAGGAGGAAAGTGAACTCATTTATGATTGGTTATTCGACACTAAAAGTGAGTGACGTCACAATTTTGATTGGTTAAAAGCTAAAAGTAGGGATAAATCCCGCCCAAAACGAGATTATAAATATAGATGCAGAGCTCAGAAAAGTAAATTATAGTTACAAGTTTGAACCTGCTTAGAGGTTAATTGGCGGATACTTGTCATTTCGGCGTGCTCTTTAAACCCTTGAACCTGCGACTCTTAGGCTATTTAGTATTTTGATGAAATAGACTTATTAGAATTAATAACTGGTCGCGCAGTGCGCGACCAGTGTTCAAATGTGTTTCGTTGTCAAGTGCTAAGCTTACTTGGGTGTGTGTGTTAGGAATGAAACTAATAAAATAATTGTTTTTTAGTTACAAACAGCTCCTATTTGTTTAGAAACAAATAAGATGGGAATGTCAAGTGCTGATTCCGAATTGTTCGACGTTATGGAAGTGTTTTCCAATATTCAATATCAGCATTTTCAAATCTGCCGCGTCTACCAAGAACTGCAATACACGATCATTGTCGTTTATTCTAGAGATCAAATAAAAGAATATGTCATCCATGAACAATTAAATATCGATCAATTATAATAAACATTCAAGTTTAATTTACAAGCTGAAATCTGTGTACCGAGTGAATCATTTTTCAAACCTAACCTATATTTCGCGGCTAATAGTTTCAACCATTCAACGACAGGTAAAGGACCTATACCTCAACAAATCAGTGCAGGGTATTAACGGAAGAAATTCGATAACAGAGTTTGGACGTGACAGACAGCTGGCTACAGCTCTCGGAAGTGGACTAGGTAATACAAAGGGAGAACAAAATCGAGAAAGTCCACCTATCCTTTTCTAATGAAACCAGATGGAAGTTGAGTAGAACCAATCACCATCTTTAAAAAAGTATAGGTCTTATTTGTCGATTTGTTCTCTTTTTCTATTCCTTGGTCCACTTCCGACAGCCCATGGACATAGGAAACACGGAACTGGAAATGCTAAGGTACTATAGGCCACCTCCACGCTGTATTTAAGGGCATGTGATACGTACAGTTTCCCCGACTTTTAGTCACAAAAATGAAAATTTTAAAAAACTGAATTCGGAGATGCTATAAAATATCATAACGGACGTCCCCAGACTCTTTTTTGAGGGATAATAACAAAAAAATGTATTGTGCTAAATCAAAATTTTATGCATATGCCTTATTTTGAGGCTACGTCGTTTTTCATCTCTGCCTTTCCGATCATCTGGAAAATATTGATGAAATAAACTTAATTGATTGGCTGCAAACAAGGTTAGTTGCGAGAGATTAGTTACTATGTTTATTTGTAAGTCCAAATTTTTCGGCCAAAAATAATTTGTGGTTTGGAAATAACGCTCGGGTGAATTGTAACATACATAACCTCGAAATATACACGCACGTTGTTAGCGATATGAAAAAAATTGATAAAAAAAAACACAAAAAAGTGTGCGGGGACGTCCGTTAGCATGTTCGCTATCATTTCTAAGATTTTGAAGGCAAAATATTTCTTATCCTAGGAAAAATGCCGGGGGAATCTAACACTGAAAAATTCGATACTATTTCCTGAGCGCTATGCAAATTAATCACATTTTGCTAAATTAAAACTTTTTAAAATTAACCTACAAAAAAATGTGTGGGAACGTCCGTTAGCATGTTCGCTATCATTTTTAATTTGGCTGAAAACGTGTGTGTATATTTCAGGTTTTGTGTGTTACAATTCACCCGAGCATTACTTTCAAACTACACAATATTTTTGGCCGAAAACTTTAGACCTAGAAATAAACATATTAACTACGTCCCGGAACTAACCTTGTTTGTAGGCAATCAAAAAAGTTAATTTCGTAAATAATTTTTAAATTATCGGAAAGGTAGAGCTGAAAAACGACATAACCTAAAAATTATGCACATTCATAAAATTTGTATTTAGCACAATAAATTTTTATTGTTATTATCCCTCAAAAAAGAGTCCGGGGGCAATTTAATTACATATAAACATAATCTTCAGACACCATATATTTGAATTATATTGTCATAGTCATAAATATGAGTAATTACTTCGCATAATCTTGAATTAGAATTCGGTTTCCATTTTTTATTGTACACAAAATTTGAGTAATTTTAAGAGATATGTAGAAGTTTTGAAAAGATTCAAAATTCATTAAAACTTTGAAATTATTTCAAGTAATTTAGACGAAGTGTGTTAACATTGTTTTCAGAACTTCTAAATATATTTTAAAATTAATCCAAATTTTCCTACAATTTTTGAAAATTCAGCAAATTAAATCAAATCCTTCAATTCTTCCATGTTCTTCTTTGATTATTTTTTAAATCTCTTAAAATCTTTAACCTTTTGTTACAATCATTTTTCAAAGTGAAAAATCATTTTCAATTTTCCTAAGAATCTTAAGAAAACTTGTATTCTTTGGTAATCTTTCACAATTCTTAAAAAATTCTAAATTTGTTGTTTGAAATCTACAAAAATCTAAATTTTATTTTAAATTCGGCCGTAGGTATTTCAAATTATTTCAAGTTCTAAATTTAATTCGAATCTTTTTAAAACTTCTAAATATCTCTTAATTTTACTCTAATATTTGTACAAATAATAAGTGTTCTATTGTTAATTATAAATTCAAATATGATTTTTTTTAATTTGCAGGATTTTATAAAAGTTATAGAAAAAATTCAATTCATTTAAAAATATATTGAAAAGTTCTGACAAAAAATTCAAAACTGAATTTGGAAAAATTTAAAACCACTTCTAGATTTTTTAAGATTTTGAAACAAATATTTAAAGCCTTCGAAAGGTGCCTACACTATTTAAAATTAAAATAATTTAACATCGATTTTAAGAAATATTAAGTTAAAAAAATTATTTTTCAATTTTTAATATGTATAGCTTAAAATTGCTTAAAATAACATAATTTTGTAAATTTTTAAAGTTCATTGCTTGATTCTTTAATTTATACTATTGAAAATGTTAACGTGGATTTACCATAGACCATAGAAAGTTATTGAGCATTTTAATACACAATTTGTGAATTCATAACTTTCAAACTTTAATTTTAAAAGTTTGAAATTCAAGGGTTCCACTTTGAATGCTTTAATTTGTTGTTTATTACTTTATAGGGAAAAATGCTTAGAATATAGTTTGATTTTTTAAATTTCATTGGCCGTGAAAAATGTTTTCGAACCGGGAAATGACCGGGCATTTTTTTCTTCGATTAGAACGGCTAACCTGTAGTGCCCAAAACATACAAAATGATAATTATTATGTTTTATTTATTCAAAAACACTTCCTTAATTTGGAGGACGGTGTGATCAAAGGATATTCAATATATTTAATATTTATTTATAATTATCGATATTCTTGTTCTTTATTGTTTTTTACAATTTGTGTTACGTTCATAATATAATTAATATATTAAGGTCGCAAAGCACGAAGGAATAATAAGGAGATCTTACTCCGTTTCCCCACTTGGCAATAGAAACATTACCGTAAGTGGTATGCACATTACAAGAAGGTCTTAAATCGTCGTGCGCAGGTGCGCAGTTGTTTTAACAAAGGACCCTTGAGTGTCGGCTACTCTATTCATAATAAAAAATTTAAAATGGGCTACGTATCAGAAACCACGGCACTGATGTAGTTTGTTCGGTCGTAGCCGTATCAATGACAAACGAAAACGGTCGTGGATTCATACATGATCTAACAAATACATGGTCTAGCCACGCGCAAGTGAAAAAAACCGAACCAATAAGGACGTACCGCTTAATTTCTCCATCTTGGATTAGAAAGGCGGTAAACGTAAGGGATTTTAAAATGCAAAATGTAAGAATAAAAATTTCTTGTACTTTTCAGGTGTATAAATATTTGAATCCTTATAAAATGTATTATAATAATGTTGAAGATCGTTAAAGGAAAATACGGATTAACTACAATTTTAGGTTATGTGTTTCATAACTTCTTTCTGCTGACAAAAAATGACGTATCTGTGTCAAATAAAATGAAATTGAAGTCAAGTGGGAAAGTTCTGACTAAAGAAAATTATATAATGCAGTGCAGGTTGGCCGCTGGACCGGGAAACCTGAAAAACCGGGAAATTACAGTGAATTTATTTTTTGCCCGCGAATTTTACAAAATTTGTATAATAAAAATGTTGTCCAACTTTGATTTCAACCGTTTTTTTTCCTAAATTGTGATTTTTATAGATTATTATACCATTTAGTTTAGAACGCTTAATTAAAAAATCTGTCACTTAAAAAATTTTCCAGTTAAATTTGTTTATTTTTCAGCATATATTTTAATTGAAGAATTTTAAAATGCAGTTTTAGAGGTTAACAAAATAAAAAATTACAAGTTTTTAAAATCAAAGATTTTTTTATAAAGAACTAGGTGGCCGTCGGACTGGGAAACCGAGAATTTTACGAATTTTCAGAAGAAAAATCTGCCCAAGCTATATTTTAACAGTTTTAAAAATAATAAAATTGCAGTTTTGAGGATTGAAACAATTAAAAATTAAAAGTATTTGAAGCTGAAAATTTTTAATAAAAACAGTTTTATTTTATCAACTGTGAATATTAAATAAATAAATTATTTTAAAAATGGATCTGTACTCATGATTTATCAATAATATATTTTTCATTCACAGTTTCAGGTATTCCTTTATATATTTTTTTATATTAAATTTAATAAATAAATTTATTAATATATTACTTCTATTAATGTTTTCAGCCATTAAAAAATGTAAACGTTAGTTTGACTATTTTACACTTAAAAATAACTCCATAATAATATAGCCATAATTAAATGTTTTTATTAAATTAAAAATATTGTGAGTCTAAATTATTTAATTTTTAACCCATTTAATTTGAAATTTCTTGACGTAGAAAAAGAGTAAGTATCTAATATTTAGCAATATTTCACTGTTCATTTAAAACGCGTAAACTTAAACCAAATATTGAAAAGAAAACAATTTGAAACTGAATTGTTTTGCATAGAAAGCTTTGAATCTTTAGATTTTCAAAGAACTTTTGATTTTTAAGCGTTACAATTTTAATTGTTCTATTTAAAAAGTGTTTAATTTATCATTTATTTGTACAAAAACGGTTGCGTTACTTGAACGAAACAGGGCCCTCAAGTGGCTAGACCATGTATTTGTTAGATCATGGATTCGTATGCTATAATGCAGGCAGTCAACTGCATGCAACACCCGCCGTCAAGCAAATGCCAATGGTTTCAGTAAGGTATTATATTAGATGGGAATAGGCAAGCTGCCATTCTGGTTCCCCGCCAAATTTAAAATCGCGAAATTGATATCGAATTATATAAATACACTTACATGATATAGATTATTTATTTGTGAATTATACTGAAGCATTGTTATCAATGCATAAATTATAAATAAAATTACGTGATATAATATATGAAATATTTAAATTCGACTATATGATTTTTTAACCCACACATTTGCCAAAAAGTAGCTCTTGCAAAAATTATGATTGCAAACGAAATTTTACTCAGTTTATAAAATGGCTTGCGCTAAAATTATAATCATATGACTTTTTAAATAAATATTAATGAATAATAAAATAATAATAGACTATAGGTCAAACAGTAATACAATACTTTTTCAAAAATTTATTAGGATAGCTATTTATATTGCACATCATACGTCCTTTTTATTTGCGTGGGTTAATGTGCTTCGCTCTGTAGAAAAACGGGTTCCTAACCTTACTTTCTTCTGGATCTCATTTTGCTTTAATATATAAAAAAATGCTCATAGGAATTTTAATTACATGTAAACAAAATCTTCAGGCCCATATATTTGAATTATATTGTGATAGTCATAAATATTAGTAATAGCTTCGCATAATCTTAAATTTAAATTCGGTTTCCATTTGTGGCGTCTACAATTTATGATCCACATTGACAGTCTTTCTCTTCGCTCTAGTAGAAATCTGAAATACTCGAATACGCCACCTAGTGACAGAATCGGCAAGCCCTGAGCGTAGGTAAATTTTGATGGGAAGTATAAGTGAATATACGAAAATAATTTTTCTAAAGGTTTCACAGTGTTTTTTACAGTGAAACCGGCATAAAAATAAAAAGTTAAAAATAAAATAAATCAAACTTTATCAATGGAGTTTTCGCCACGAAAATCGAAGAGAAAAGTGTTTTGTTGTGTGTTTGGTTGCTCTTCTACTCCTCGAAAGTAAGGAACTGTTCGGTTTTTCTGAAATGTAAATAAACTTCTATTTAAAAAAAATATTTGAAAAATCTTATAGTACATTTAAAGCATTTACTGATGGTATGGATCGAGAAATAAAACAGAATAAAGTAAAAAACGCACGAAATTCAAACGGATTTTCAAGCTTGTTCCACTGTCAATAAAAAAGTTTGAAGAAAAAGTTATAATCATCGTCAAGTATTAATCGTTTTTATTCTTCAATGATTTTTCAGCATTCTGAGTGAAAATAATTAAAACAGGTTCTAAATAAAAATATTATTACATGTACAAATATATCAAAATAACTTCAAATCTGAAAAAGTTACTGCTGATTTTTCATTTCAAGTTGATATGAATTAAATTTTGCATTGAAATGTTGATATTTAATATTACATTTTAAATGTTTATGAGGGGAAAAAATGGAAAAATTTATTATTTAGACAACACGAGTTTTTAAATTCGAAGTTTGCAAACAAAATGCAATAATAGAAACTGCAGTTTCATTTTCCAACTCTTTTCCGCAAAATAGAAGGTGTCCTGCATGTAAAATTCTTTTTCCTTCTACGAAGTTTCTATATGCCGGTGTAGATTTTGTGAAATGATATTGTTACTTTCATTTTTAAGCTTTGATACTAATTTTCAATGTTGTTACTTGAGTCTTATGAGACGTCTATCTACTGTCGCCGGCCATATTGATTTTGCCGTTAGTGGTGCCCTCAAGATTTCAGATCTCAATAGTACCCTACTGAAAGTTCTGGTACAGCGGAGACCATTATGTATTTTCACTCCAATCAACAGCTAACTTCACGTTATAGATTGCTGAGGGGAAAACAGGGATGTGCAGTTACACGTAACTGAAGGTTTTTTACGTAAAATGCCTAAATGAAGTATTTTACGTAGAAAATAGGTAAAATACCTAATAAATTACATGCCAAGATGGCGAACCTGTGCATTACCCCACTTTTTTTAATTGCTGGTATTGGCATTTATAAGAGTGCTTTTTAGTGTCTAGCAATTGTGAAATATTGTTATTTTTGTTCATTAAAATACTTGTAATTAAATTGGATTTTAATATAATTTTTTAGGAATCCCGGTAAAATGTTCAAACCCAATAAGTGTTCGTAATTTACTGTAATTTTTCATGTTTATGTATATTTTTCATTATTGTTATTTTGAAATATTGGTCAATGTAATACTTAATATATACGTTGAAGGTAAGTATTTTTTATACTGGTAAAAAATCATTACTTTTTTATTTTGATTTTGAAAATTAAAAAAATATTGTATTTTGACCAGTAGACAAAAACACTTTACATCCATTAGACCAATAGACGAACACATATAGCAATCAAATATACACTCATAAACCAGCCTCATTATAATAAATTTATGTACCTATACGATTTTTTAAATTTATTTCAAGGAATGTTTGCAAATGGCAACAAGTTTTAGAGATAATGTTTGTGGAGGGAAACGGAAACTGCGGCACGTAAAGTCCCATATATACGTAATGTACATCGTTTAAGAAACCAGGTACGTAAAGTACCTAGTAATTTACCGTAATAAACTACGTTAATTACCTAGGGTATTTTACTTGCTCATCTCTGGTAGAAAACAAGGGACCAAACGCATGGGACTCAGTTCATTTTTGGCCTATTTTGCTAATATCTTCTTAAAAGGTAATTTATTCTATATAAGTGTATTTGAAAAATAGTTTATATATTTTAATTACTATTTAATGAAATAAGAAAATTATAATTATTATTATTAAACACAAATATATTACAGAAATAAAGTTTGTTTTCCATGCATTTGATCCATTGTTTGGGGAGATGAGGATATCCGTGGCGACAAAGTTTTATTGTGAATTCCTATAGGACTTTTTGCGAGAAACACGAATCGGAAAGTTTTAAATCGATATCTCGAATAGTTTTTGATACATCGATTTGTTCTCTACCGAAAAGCTTGTTTAAATGGTCTGAAGGCTTTAAAATGTCCTTTCCGAAATTGAAATAAGAATACGATCATAAATAACGAGCAGAGAGGCTATCTGAATAGAGTAGCCGACCCTCAAGGGTCCTTTGTTAAGCTTTCGGATTAAAATTTAGAAGTAGATTTTTTTTAATTTCATAGTTAACAGCCTAAAACATAATAATTCGGAATCTATGGGTTTAGATGACTTCAGATATCTATCTTTTTTTTTTAATGCTTAAAATTGGAATTATTAGAACGTTTCTCGTAAATGGAATGAGATACGCCAAAAAAGACAACATTTTTGAATTCAACTAGAACATTGTATATCAGTATATAAGTTATACTTATAAATAAGTATAATGAGAAAATTCATCAATTAAAAAAAAAAGTGTTAATAATTTGAAGAGAAATTTAAAAAGGGAGAGCGGATTAGCCACGACCAATTACTGTAAATAAGTCTGCCCGCCCGGTACGTGACGAATACAAAGGAACATTATATTACCGTCGCACCACTCTTAAAACGACCACTAAAAGGATCTTGAAAACCCAAATCTCTCAAACTATTTCCGAGACTATTTTGTTTCAAATCGATTTTGTTTATAGACTCAAATGGCCCAAGCTATTTCGCTAAAAAAAACTCAAAGATTTCTTTTGGTAGGGTTATGTTAAAATTATGGACTTTTTTGGTCACAGAAATAATGTAAGCTCATACCCCAGCTCCTTTTCCAATGCTTCGTGGGGGGCGGGAAGGCACCCCTGTGACTGGTCATAGAAATAATGTAATGTACCACCCCTGCTCCTTTTCCCTTATAGGAATCCACATTAAAGTTTCTTTTTCTTGTACAAAAATGGCCTATCAGAATGAACTTACGAAATTGTGTATTTTAAAAAAAAGTTTTAAAAATCGATAAATCAAAAACTATTCGAGATATCGACTTAAAACATTCAGATTAATTTTTTCGCTAAAAAACCTATAGGCCCTACCGAAAGAAATCTCTGAGTTTTCTTTAGCGAAATAGCTTGGCCCATTTTAGTCTATAAACAAAGTCGATTTGAAACAAAATAGTCTCGGAGATAGTTTGAGAGATTTGGGTCCTTTTCAAGATCCTTTTAGTGGTCGTTTGAAGAGTGGTGCGACGGTAATATAATGTTCCTTTTGTATTCGTCATGTACCGGGCGGGCAGAGTTATTTACAGTAGTTGGTTTTGGCTAATCCGCTCTCCCTTTTTAAATTTCTCTTCAAATTATTAACACTTATTTTTAATTGATGAATTTTCTCATTATACTTATTTATAATTATAACTTATATACTGATATACAATTTTCTAGTTGAATTCAAAAATGTTGTATTTTTTGGCGTATCTCATTACATTTACGAGAAACGTTCTATTAATTCCAATTTTAGACATTAAAAAAAAAGTTAGATATCTGAACTCATCGAAACCCATAGATTCCGAATTATTATGTTTTAGACTGTTAACTATGAAACTTTAAAAAATCTACTTCTAAATTTTAATCCGAAAGCTTAACAAAGGACCCTTGAGGGTCGGCTACTCTATTCAGATAGCCTCTCTGCTCGTTATTTATGATCGTATTCTTATTTCAATTTCGGAAAGGATATTTTAAAGCCTTCAGACCATTTAAACGAGCTTCCTGGACCTTTAAAAATATCCACCTGAGTTCCTGCGGAGAATTTCTTTGAGATTCTTTGACCTAAAGAATTTTTAGTATATACTCAAAGATTCTTTTCGGTAGGGGGAATCCACATTAAAACTTTGTCCCCACGGATATCGTAATCTTGCCCATTGTTTCAGCTTTCAATTAAGTGAAGTTAGCTGATGGTTGAAGAGAAAATACCTAATTGGAGCGTCGACATATAGAAATGGACCGGTAATGCTGTGGGGAGAACGGTAATGGGCTGTAGAGAAAAAAAACATGAGACGTAGACCTATCTCTTTCTAGATAATGTTGATTGGTCGAGAATATTTTCGTTGGATGAAGTTTGGCGCAGCACAGGACTGTGGTTTGTGTCAAAAGTGCCCCAATAGTGTGACGTTTATCGCACTTTTCAGAATTGATTTATTTATAATTTATTGTAAATAAATATAAAAAATGATGGCAGCCTGTGTAGTTTGTGGGCGTTGTCAAGACGTTTATATGGGGATATTTTTTCATACGTAAGTAAAGTTATTGAATATAGTAAAATAAAAAATGTTACAACAAAAACAAAACCTCAAAATATGAAGTTTTGTACTTATGCAATACAAATGGTCTGAAGGCTTTAAAATATCCTTTCCGAAATTGAAATAAGAATACGATCATAAATAACAAGCAGAGAGGCTATCTCAATAGAGTAGTCGACACTCAAGGGTTCTTTGTTAAGCTTTCGGATTAAAATTTAGAAGTAGATTTTTTTTAATTGCATAGTTAACAGCCTAAAACATAATAATTCGGAATCTATGGGTTTCGATGACTTCAGATACCTAACTTTTTTTTTAACGCTTAAAATTGGAATTAATAGAACGTTTCTCGTAAATAGAATGAGATACGCAAAAAAAGACAACATTTTTTAATTCAACTACAAAATTGTATATCAGTATATAAGTTATAATTATAAATAAGTATAATGAGAAAATTCATCAATTAAAAAAAACTGTTAATAATTTGAAGAGAAATTTAAAAAGGGAGAGCGGATTAGCCAGGACCAACTACTGTAAATAATTCTGCCCGCCCGGTACGTGACGAATACAAAAGAAACATTATATTACCGTCGCACCACTCTTAAAACGGCCACTAAAAGGATCTTGAAAAGGACCCAAATCTCTCAAACTATCTCCGAGACTATTTTGTTTCAAATCGACTTTGTTTATAGACTCAAATGGGCCAAGCTATTTCGCTAAAGAAAACTCAGAGATTTCTTTCGGTAGGGTTTTTACATTATTTTTGAACTCACAAAACGATTATTATTGTAGCACTTTCAATCCAATTTCAAGTAGAATTTAAG
Source organism: Belonocnema kinseyi (assembly GCF_010883055.1). NCBI lineage: Eukaryota > Metazoa > Arthropoda > Insecta > Hymenoptera > Cynipidae > Belonocnema > Belonocnema kinseyi. The sequence continues at coordinate 42,904,931 of NC_046658.1, forward strand.
GTTACCAAGTTTTTAAAATAATCTATCTCAAACAGGTTATTTTACATGAATGTTCTTAAAAATTCAATTTATTATAACTAAAAATTTCTAATGTAGTGTTTATCTTTTTTTTTAAATTAACCGTACAGAATATTTAGGCAATTCCCGGAGCCACCAATTCACTTGATGGTGTATTTACACGCCTGTTTCAGTTCTTCCCAAAGCGTTACCGGTCCATTTCTATATGCCGATGAATTGGAGAGGGAAACTTGTCTCAACTCTCCTAGGCTGTCTAGGATATCTGCCGGCTATCTGTCCAGTACATTTATCTTTGGATAAAGATTAAAAGGTTCTTAGATTTGCCAACAGATGCTGCTTGGTAGTTTCTAAAATGGCGTCCGGTCAATAGACGGAGGTGACGAGATGAGCCGAAACTCTGAAAGCAAAGCCGTGGGCGTTCGCTGGCATTCACTGCCCAGAATTGGGGCCGTATCCGACGTTTTTCGGGGTACGTGAGTGTAAAAATGCGTGAGGAATTCAGATGGCAGGTCAACGGGGCATGCTAGAACCCCCACGAAAAAGATAACATGCCAGTCTACCAAGCGCGTAATGCGTGTTTTTTGAACGGCCGGGATTGTTCAGAGTGAGTCAGTTTCGCCTTGTCGATGCAAAATGGCTTCGGGCGACAATGTGGACGTGATCGAAGTGGTCGAGACGAGTTTCACCCTCCCATCCCAGGACAGTGAAAACCATCTTAGACCACAGGATTCTTTAGAAGAGGACAGTAAGTTTATTGCTTTGATTTCTAATTTGACGTTTCAACCCTAACATAACCTCTATCCCGAAGTCTAGTATCATTGTAGGTTGTTCACTTATTCTGATCAGTTCACTGTCTTGTTCCTTTGGTTTTGACGAAATTCCTCTGAATTTGGATTGTTTTTACTAAATTAGTCAATCGATCTAACTGTCAGGATTGCATTCAACTCCACGAACTTCAGTCATGACGTATAATCACTATAACCTGATAGATATCATCTGTCATTATCACTTCCAGTCTATTTACGCGAATATTATGGAGAAAATAACAAAGAATTTGCCTTCTCGTCAATTATTGTGATTTCACTGGTTCGAAAAATTAAGGCAACATGTTTTTTACACCGAAATTACTTCTTGAAAGCTATCTCCACTCCGAAAGCGTTTCCCGTTAGTTTTGTCCATTTTATAGGCTAAAAAAAATACAATGGGAATTGCATTACTTTTTTGTAAATTTGTCTTGTTCATAAATCACTGAAATGACAAATATTATTGGTAAAATTATATGATTTATGAAATAAGTTTTTTCAACTGCGAATATACCATTTTATTTTAGACTGCGACTACATGTCTGCTTAGACTGGTGAATTTTTTAAAGAAAATTCGTCCGGTGTAGCAGACTGTCAGTAGCCAGATGAATTTACCCGAAGAAATTTGTCCGGCTACTAATATAATATAAATTATGAAGACTTCTTTGATATTATTATGAAATAATTTTTATATTTGTAAATGGGAACGCACTAGAGTGGTGTTGTATTTGGCGGCTTTATATTTTGAACAATGTAAATATTTTTCTGAATGTTTGGGAAATGGTTTAAACTATAGAAGGGTTCTGTTTGGCCCATGTAAGTTTAATTTTCCTTAAATAGTACAATTTTATTAAGTTGTAACTTTGAATGTAAATGAGAACAGGCTTTGGGGCTCATACTAAAGTCTAATTATCAGATTTGCATTATTTAAAGTAAATAAAAACTGACATCGGCCAGGCAGATGGGCCCTTAAATATTTTGAATTGTTTCCCAAAATTGGAGCCGAATATTTACATTTTGAAAAATATAAACCGCTGCATGTTATAAAATCTAATTACTCATATGGCAGACGGGTACGTGCCCTTAATGTGAAGTAGTCAAATAATGAAAAGCTGTCTAAGAAATGAAGTAATGGAATATTATTGGAAAAAATAAAATATCCCCAAAAATTTTTCCAATAATATTGCCAATACTTCCGCATAATTTTCTTCCTTTCGAGTATTTTTCTTTAATACAGACACTTCAAAGATCAAAAGTGGCCTACATTTTGAAAAATAATAGAAAAATACGGGAATGAATTTTTTTTAATTATAAATTTATAATGTAAATCACACAGACTCCGGTCCGACTAGAATGCTTTTAAAAATCAAATGATGGGTACAAGGCGTATACAATTTCGACAAATTAATTTTTTAGGAATTCAGGCTCTGTTTTCAGCTATATGTCATGGTTGGTTTTTTTTGTATCTAGGCTTTTTTCTAAAAACCTCAGAGATCAGTTTTATATTAGTTTAAAACAATTGAATTGTTTTGAATGATCAATTATTCTAGAACCGTTATATGGATTTT
>NC_046658.1:42907419-42930412 GCF_010883055.1 Belonocnema kinseyi
TTAATTTGTATAATTTTATCAGCAATACGCACAAGTTACTTTAAAATCGAACGACCTCTTGCAAATCCTGATATTTCTGACGCCAAATCTAAATTACTCAACCTTTTTTACAGTTTGTTTAATACAAAAGGAATAATTTCTCTCACGTACAACGTGTCTCGAAAATCTTTTTAATCAAGAAGTTGTTCTAGAAAGTTCCAGGCGTAACCTTTTGTTGTTGGTATACAGAGTACATACATTATCACAATCAGATACTTTTAAATCCTAATTCAAATGGTCTTAGTTGTTATGTTTCTCAAATTCAATATTCATGTTTGAATACTTAACGCGTAATATCGTTCAGCTTTTTTTCTACTTAATTTTTATTTTTGAACGTTTTAGTTGGAAAATTCACAAATTGGATACATTTTCACCTTTAAATGCTTGAATTATAACATTGTCAGGGTACATTTAAAAAAAAGTGTTCAACATTCAAATTGTTAAATTTATATTGTTTTAATATAAACGTTTTTATTCTTAAAAACCAGATGACCCTCAGTTGCTGGAATAACAGAAGCTTTCAAGTTGATTAGAAAGCAGATTTTTGGTTGCAAAGAATAAAAGTACTTTAATAAATATCAGTGGTAAAATTATAAATTTGATATCTTATATAAAATTATGTTAAAAAATAGTGTAGGTGTTAGCGATCTAGAGAAAATAACAAATTTTCTGAGACACGTTTTACGTGGTAGTAGTCGCTGTATTTCACAAATAATTATCTCTTTTGGATTTTTCACATAGAAATTCTAGAAAGTTTTATATTTTTTTATATTTAGCCACCACGCGTGAAGATAATATCTCAGGAAGGTTATAAGAAAATATATGATTATATTTAGGTATGCAAAGTTATGAACCAAACAGAATCCGTTCACTTTTAACTCTTTGCATTAGGTTTGAGGCATGAAGTTTTCAAAAGATGAAATGATTGCTGTTATATATTAGAGTTAAAGTGAACAATGAATCAGTCCATAGAAATATGTATGAAAGAATAAACTATAAATAGTGTCTTAAATTGGTCAGCTTCTATAAAGATTATGAAAACAATTATGCGTATTTTGTATACCATTACTCATTCTACTAATTATAATTCCATAGAACTTTTTGCAAATTTTTCTTTCTCAGTAATTGTTTGTAGCATTTTGTTAATGTATATGTGCATAATTATTTTCATTACATAATTTTTAAAACTTGTAATTCCTATAGTATCAAAAAAGTTGTTTGTAACCCGTTTTTTTTTCAGTACCTTTTTTCGAGAAAGCTTAGATTATGAATATTTTAACACTGGCCTTTGTCCCTTGTAAATAAGGCACTTATTTTTCTGTTGTGAACGTCCTTTAAAAAAATGTATTCTGAAATATAATCGCAACCGTAAATTCAGTTTTAAAAAGAATGGCTCATATTCGGCAACAAATTGTAATTTTAAAAATGCATATATTATAACATCTGATTTCTTTTACAGATAAGTCCGTGGGCGAAAAAGTAACAGCCTTTGACGTAAGTACAGAAGGAAACAACTCAAAATTCACTTTCAGTGTAAGAAATGCAATTAAAAAATTGTAAAGATAGAATATAATGTGTCTAGTCTAAAAGTTACTTAAAGCGAAAACTCATTTAAAGAGGTCGCAACATTTTTTATCGTTCACTCCTTGATAACCTAAATTGGGTTTTCTCTTCAACTAAATCAAAGATAAAGGAAATATTTGATGTTAACTTGTCAAGGAAAGCATTCAATCACTTTCTGAGAATGTCTTATCTGTCAATAAATTATTTTCAGTTTGAGTAAATTAATTAATTGAGAAATTACATAAGTGAAAAGGCGTAAAGATTTTGTGCTTCACCGTGAAAGCGAGTTTGTCGAATTTTCCGAAATTTTGGATGGCTAGTACTGCATCGAGGTCCGTGAATAGATGTTATAAGTACAATCTTAGGCCATTGTCACTTTCGAGGATCCTTGTGCCACTTTCTGCTATTATGCCTCACGTATGTGAATCTTGTTCAGTGCACATTCTCTGACATTATTTAAGTGACTCACGATATAGGAAATTTACTTCCTGTTTCGAGATATTGTGATCTGTAAATTCATACTTCAGCTTCTTTATTCTTGACGGAGCTTTTAATACAATTAAAGAATCTAAGTGTAGATTCTCTTTTCCCTTTAAATTATTGCGTATTAAAGCATTTTGAAATAAAGGACGAAACTGAAGAGATTGATATTTAAGGATTCTTGTTGAAAAAATCTATTTCTATTTTTTCATCAGGAACTATGAGACGTCTCTGTTAAATTGGACATTTAAGGATGTAAAGAAGTTAAATTCTGTAAATCTTGATGGAGGCTTCTAAGCACACTTCAGAAAAAAATAATTAAGGTTAATATTGTTCATTTAATAGTAGCTAATTAAAGGTTTAGTTTTTCCTTTTTCTTTAGGGAAAAGTTACAATTTTTATTTAATCCTAATGATCAAGGTCATGATTTCTAAATTAATTTTTTAAAAATAAAATCAACCCGAATAGAAATTTATAGAATCCTTCGAAGAATAAAATGAGACCTTGATTATTAGTATTAAAAAAATTGTAACTTTTCCCGGAAGAGAAAGGAAAATCTAAACCTTGAAATAACTGCTGTTAAATAAACAATTTTAACCAGAATTATTTTTTTCTGAAGTCTGCTTAGAAGCCCCTATCAAGAGTTACAGAAATTAATAGTAGATCTTTTTTGTTCATTTTATAAATAATTTTAAAGATAGGCAACTTTTGAGATTGATTGTTCGTAGTGTACATCCTTAACTGGAATATTAAAGACTAGGATGACATAGAAAATTACAAAAATGAAATGGTAGCAACTCTCTGTTATACATTTTGCAAAAAATCTTTTTCCTATTTGATGTCTCAGTTCTGCTTTATAGCAATTGTCCCTGATGCATCAATGAAGACATAAAAAGAATATATAATGGCACCATGATCTTTTATTATTATAGAGCTCAACAGTGCAACATGGCAGTGCAGGACCTAAAACTCCAGTTGGAGTGGCAAGAAATAAATCAGAGCGGGAGAAAAAAATTGGTCACAGGAGAGTCGGAGTTGGAGGTGAAATTACTTATAAGAAGGTAAGAATACTTATGAACAATCTCGATTTTTTATCACTAAATTTTGTAAATAAAAATAGTATCTAGTTTTTGAAAACAAAGGATACCTCTGAACGAAAGTTTACTCAATTTTCTCCACTACTATTAGTTCTTACTGTTTGTAACGTATCGTTAATAGTTACTGCAAATAATAGAGGTGCTATAAATAAAAGTTGATTCTATTTTACATTGGGAACTTGTTGTCAGTTTAGTCTTTGACTTGTAATCTAAGGTCATTCTTTACTGGACCTCTGTTCGAAGAATCTGATTAAGTTTAATGAGCTTTAAGAGACAAAAACCTAAAGAAAGTATTTTAAAATTGTAGTGTCTTCTTAAATTAATTTAGAATTTTATCGCAAAATGTTTGAGGTACTTTGAAAGAGCAAACTTTCTAATGATATCGTAACATTTTTGCAAAAAGTAATTAATGATTATATATTTAAATAGATAAGTAGATATATGGAATTGATTGATTATAGTTTCTAATTAATCATTTTCATTTTCTTAGATTCAATCTACTCAAATTATGGGATCGATACAATTGGGTATACAGCATGCAGTTGGAGGTCTTGCGAGTAAACCTGAACGGGACTTGCTCATGCAAGATTTCATGACTGTCGAAACAACCAATTTTCCCCATGAAGGTTCAAATCACACGCCAGCTCATCACTACTCGGAGTTTAAGTTCAAGAATTACGCACCTATTGCATTTCGTTACTTTAGGGATCTATTTGGCATTCAACCAGATGATTTTTTGGTGAGTAAAAAAGTGATACTGTAATTTTCTTATTAGAAGAGCTAAATGAGTTTATGAATGAAAATTAAAATATGTCACAATTTCAGATGTCGATGTGCAGTGCAGCTCTGCGTGAATTATCGAATCCTGGAGCCAGTGGAAGTATTTTTTACCTAACAGAGGATGACGAGTTTATCATCAAGACTGTTCAACACAAGGAGGGCGAATTTCTGCAAACTCTGTTACCTGGTTATTACATGGTGGGAACCACTGAACCCATTATAATCATTTCAATATATTATTGTACATGATTTATATAAATTTGAAATCTATTTTACAGAACTTAAACCAAAATAAAAGAACGTTGTTGCCAAAGTTTTTTGGATTGTATTGTTATCGTTGCAACAGCAAAAATATTCGACTGGTTGCTATGAACAATCTTCTTCCTTCAGCAGTCAAACTTCACCAAAAGTACGACTTGAAGGGATCCACCTACAAAAGAAAAGTGAGTTAGCCGCTCTTCAATCATGGATTAGAACAATGCAAAGTTGATGACTTTTTTAAATATATAGTTATTATTTTGATTTGCTGTAGGCCTCGCGACTTGAAAGGGCAAAGTCTTCGCCTACGTACAAAGACCTAGACTTTATGGAACATCATCCAGAGGGAATTTTTCTGGAAGCCGATACATACAGTGCTCTAGTGAAAACGATTCAACGGGACTGTCGTGTACTCGAAAGTTTCAAAATCATGGACTACTCTCTTCTCGTTGGAATTCACAACCTTGATCAAGCTGCTAGGGAGAAAAGTGTAAGAAATGTACTCAATTTTATCATCGTTCAGTTCGATGTAATGATCATTGAATGATGTGAACGTCTCCAATGATTTTTGTTTAGGAGGATCAAAGATTATCGGCTAGCGCAGAAGAAGAAGCGGGAGAATATGGCTGTGATAGTGGGGGATTCCTACAACCTGAGAGAGAACGAGACAGAGATGACAGGATAGGAGCCACTGCCCTCAATAGATCACGTAGTATAAATCGCCAAAGGCTGGTAGCTCACAGTACTGCAATGGAGAGTATTCAGGCTGAGAGTGAGCCCATCGACGAAGAAGATGATGTCCCGTGAGTGTCTTATCTAAATAATTTAACCACAATCTTAAGAATGTAATTATTTCTAGTCAATTAATATTTTAATCTTCTGTTCCTAGCAGTCCGGGTGGTATTCCCGCGAGGAATGCTCGCGGAGAACGTCTTCTTCTGTTTGTAGGTATCATTGATATTCTTCAGAGTTACAGACTCAAAAAGAAACTTGAGCACACGTGGAAATCAATGATACACGATGGTGTAAGTGATTTAAGTATACTTTTCAACTGCATTTTATAGACTAAGTTTGTTAAGAATCTAGACTTTTGTTATACTTCTGTTGCCTTTATTTCAGGACACGGTTTCTGTGCATAGACCAGGCTTTTATGCCCAGCGCTTCCAGGACTTTATGGCAAAAACTGTCTTCAAGAAAATACCCTCACGTAAGTACAATCCGAATCAGCCACTAGTGGCACACCTAACTTCCATGTTAGTACTCAGTAAAGCCCATTCCTAAACTTTCCATAATTTACAGCTTAAGTAAGACCTGAAATCTTATCAATTCCGGTTGGATCGCGATACTAATTGTTGGATTGAGAGTTTTAAACCAATTGTTTTAACTCTGCTCTCAAATTGTAATTCTATCGCAATCCAATCATATGCGATTTCGTTCCATACCTTTGTAAGTATTTTATCCTAGAGTAGGAAAAGGATGAGTGAGAAAGGTTTTTTTGACCGGATACTCACAAATTTGATGACGCTTAAAAGTATATACATTCAGATTATTCTGAAAATGTTCCCCTTTTTGTGGATAAAGCATTTTATTATTTATTATGATACTTAATGTCATATTCTTGTAGCTAGTGTGCAGTACGCTATAAGCTAGATCTATATTTTTTAGAACTATTGTAACATCTATTGTAAGTTTTGAACACTATATCTACGATTTAACAGTGCGTAATAAGTCCTAATGTACTTCAACGATGTGTCAATCGTTTTCCAATAACTTGACGTGTTTCTGACGAGCTTAGCTCCTTAGAAAACTGACGTAATTTAATTTTTTGTTCTCGAGAATTGAGACAGGCAATTTCAAAAATTGTTAAAAGCACATTTTAAAATACTCAATACTTTATAAAGACGAGATACTTGAACTTAGTAAAGGAGTAGACATATTTGATCTTTAGGCGACAGCTACACATATTCGCAAAAATAACTAACTTCAGTTGCAATCCATGCATTCTCGAGCAAAGCTCTCGATTAACTTTTTTTTATCCAAATCGTCAAAGACTTCTTAGCACGCATTACTAACACAGCTCAAACTTTTATTTTTTAGTATGGTATAATTTATGTTTTAAGTAAAGAATAACGCTAACGAATTCTCACAACATTTTAATTGATTCATTTACACAAATCTGGTGTCCACTAAAATAGCTGAGTATTTTCCAGTATTCATTTTTAAAATGCTCAAATTATGTTTAAGAAAAGCTGCTTGGACATAGGAATATTTTGAAATTTATTTTTAGAATTAATTTTGAACATGGTAATTAACATCGGTTTATTGTTAATCTATTATAAGGCTCTCAGATCTGAATGATCATGTATAGAATGAGTTGTTTTTTTATACATAAGAATTCCTAAATGTTGTGACGTCACTGTTTCGTCAGTTTACTGCGATCTACGGTAAGATTGTCGAAGTCAGACAATACTTTTTATCAGATTTTCGATTCTGTCTGTTACTAAAACGCCGGGGAATTTAGTTATTTGCGGTTGTGCCTTATATGCAGTGTGGAAATAACAAAGGGAATGCGGAAAGAGTGATAAAGTAGTAGTAGATTATTTTTTTATTATTGAAATATTCAGCTATTGGTACAATGTGGGCACCCATGTACATATTTATATATTTTGCAATAAACATATGCCCTGTTACAATTTACATTTCATTTACTGGCCTCCCCATAATGCGGATACTTTAACCCTTGTTTTTCCTATTTTACTACGCCCAACAAAATAATACTAGTTTAAACAACCAGCTATTTAAATTTGTAATGTGTACAATTATTCGTTTATTAGTATCTACATCACGTATTAAGAACGGCTATGTAACCGTTACTCCACTCATTAAATTTTTTTTAGTACTTTGAGTTTAACTTAAAAAGTTTTAAGAGTTTTAAGTCTTTCATTGAATATATTTTTTGAAGCTTGAAAATCGTTGTGTCATAACATTACGTATCATTTATTAACAAATTTATTTTAGAGACTCTTTTAAAAATAAAAATACATACCCATAATGTTATATATGTTTTATTTTTAATTGTCTTTCTCTTTGACGATACTAACTTTATCAAAGACTGTTCTTATTTAACAAAAAAATATGATTTATCTTGTTAAGCAGAAACGAGTTAAATGGAGAGAGCATTAAATTAAAAATATAAAGATGGATCGAAGGGTTAAGAACTACTGAATTCAGGTGTACACTCATTTCTGAATTCTTTAAATTCTATTGAATTGAAAAAATAAAATTCTTAAAATTTTCGTTTGTATTTGCATTTATTTTAGAAAGTCCCCAGGGCTAATTAACTTCTTATAAGTTTTGTTATTTTTATTTATTATCTTCAGTAAAATACTTTAATGAATCAACTCAACTTCTATCAATTTCAATTTAGTTCTTCTGAATTCGCTTCAATTCTACCGACTATAATTTAATTTTGGTTAACTCCTTGAATTCTTGAACTCAGATGTACGTCAGCATTTCTTGTGGTTAATCCCTTGAGATAGATTGAAAAATGGAGACAGCTTATTTTTTTATCGGGGAGATACTGTTGGGTAATAATTTAGCTAAATGTTCATATTTTTGTGTCCGTGCACATCTTTTCGTGTCAACTCCTTGACCTGACCTGCTACCGAACGATACTCGAAAATGCAAACGAAAAGTGGACCTGCCTGAGATTAAAGGGAACCATCGCAAATTCCGTAACCTCGTCACCAGCTACATAGGTAACTCTGTCTGTCCATTTGTGTCGTTCGTCATGTCGATTTTGTTGTTTTAATCTTCTTAAGAAGCTTGCTTGCCTGCAACCCAATTTTAAATGTCTGCTTCAATATTTTTCTTCCTCCATACAAAAAAAACTGTTTTTATCGCTCGATTTCGTTAATTTACTTTGTTAATAGAATAATTTCTACATAAGTGTCATTTTTAACACACGTAAACATTGTTGTGAGTACATTTATGTGATTTTTCTTGTTTGAAGTACTATAATTTTCAGATGACTTTGGGACACTGGACTTTACTGCTTTTGAAATATAGAGTTCGTTTATTTCTAAATTGAGATGCTTTTTGAAGTTGAAGGCTGTCAAACATCTGCGCTTCTAAATTCAGGATCCGTCTACTTTGTTAATTTTTGAAATTCAAATTATAGGTATAAAGGCCATTAACGAAACTAATACAAACCCCTACACTTATGTATAAATACTTTTTTGATATTTGATTATATATGTATATTTTTAAACGGACAGTTTTATCCATTTATATTTCAGTGTTATATTGATGTTAGCTAACCCTTGATTTAGAAGAGACCTCACGTTTTGAAATATCTAGATATTATTTAAATAATTTTAAGTCCCCCTGTATGTTGATTCTAGGTTTCAGAAATAGGCATGAATGATATATTAAACACTAAAAAATATTAAATTCTTGTTCAGATGTGCCAATGAACTATAAATAGATATCAAATATACGAATTAGCTTATTTATATACAACTAACATTTTAAATTCTAAATTTTATTATTTTAATTAAGTTTTTACTTTGCCTAGAAGGAACGTTGAAGCTTTCAATATAATTCCATATATTACCGTGTGTAATTTTGCAATGATAATGTTTATTATTATTATTATTATTATTATTATTATTACATATGCATATATTATTAATTTCCAACTCAAATTAATTAAGTGTTGCTATGTGTGTCAGAATACAGGTCTACATCCAAAATAATAATACACATATGAGACATTGCATATTTTATGTTACAGCTCTGAAACACTCTCCATCGAAAAGGAAAAGCATTTCAAGACCTCTGAGGCCTCTCGAAGGTGATTTTGATTCAACGGGTAAGTTACATTTTTGAATGGTTCCTAATTTTTTCATAAACTAATCCTAAAAAATAAAGCCTTTAGGACTAACAGCCTTACATTTCCTATATTCAAGGGCAAATCTATGTAAAGAATTACGGATGTCGACCGTCCCATAATATATATTTTTTTTGCGTCTTCTCATTTCTAAACCAAAGAAGATATGTTTGAAATTTTGAGACACGACGTAAAATTTATCAGGACAGCTTTTGTGTTGGTATTTGGTTTAAATAACGTAGTTTTATTAATTTGTAACTTCGAATTAAATGTAAGAGGGAACAACAATTTAGTGCCCTGGCTAATATTAAATGTGTCTAATAAAGCCCTGCTCTATTCCTAGTTTCCGTTCGTCTTCTAAGTTACGAATTGTTCAAATCAAATACAGGCTCGAAAGCGTCAGGCAGCGGTGCCCTAATAGATATTCTGTCGTTCCACAACATTTCAGTGATAAATCTTCTTTAGTTAAAAAATAAGTAGGTGTAAGAATTACATGATACGATTGGTAATTCGTGACGTAATGTAATACCATTTGCCCTTAAATCTGAATGCTTTGTTTTCCATGCTGATATTTATTATATGTGACGTTCCATAAGGAAAGGGCACTTTTAAAGTTTGAACATCGAAAACCCGCTCTCTGATAAAAACGCATCTAAAGTTAGCGATTGCTATAAGCGCACGTTTTATATTCTTTCTTCAAACATAAAATGTACCCACTACAGGTCACCTCCGGGACACGAGATAGAGCATAGATTGAAGTATTATTTCCCATTGAAACCTTAAAATCGATGCTTCTGACCTTTGTTTACAAAACTGCGAATATCTCCTAAAATACGATGGACAAAAGTGGGCCCTTTCTTCAAAGAGCGTCATGTGTAATTAAGCCTCGAGCCAAAAATCAATTAACTTGTATGTTCCGTTCCAAAATTCTTCCAACTTTTTAGTCTTATTATATTATTCTTCTCCCTGAAGCTAAAGAAATTGAAAAGTGCTGCAATGGAAAAATCCCTATTAACGAGATTCCCATGTCGAATAACTTAATCGTCCCTCCTGATATTAGTGATGATACGGAAATCGTTTGCGTTAATTTTCCTGGTAATTCCTCATCACCATAAATCCATTCATTATTATCCATATCATATACGTTCTTACCACAAGTTAAAATAATTTTAGTTTCATTTTCGTAAAATGCCTGTAATTTTTCCTGAACTAGGCAATTGGCAAACAAAAATGTCCTCACAATAAATTGTACACATTTATTCAATTTGCTGACATTGGTTTTTTTAGTAATAGTGGTTTTAAAATTTTTAAGGGGGTCAGTCCCTCAATACCGAAAAAAATCGAATTTTTTCTTCGTTTAATCGATTGAAAACCCATCTGAAAACGTCCGTAAAATATTTTAGCTTCCAATGCGAAGTATTTTGGAAGATATTCCCGGTAAAAAGCCAGAGTTCAACTTTTAGTACTGATTTCTCGTCGACTTAAAATATCTATCCAAAACATGCTTATTGTTATATGAACCTGGAGTAGCTAATTAAATTGTCATTGCTGTATGCTGTGAAATTATAAAGTTGTATTATATTGAAACTTTCAAGCGTGTTTTCTCGAAACCGTATTTTCCCAAACAGCATGCATGATTTCCCACAAATATAAATGATTTTATTTATTTTTAATATTTTTATAAGCACAATTATTTTTAAAAAATTCATCAAAAATTGTAGTTTTGGTTGGAACAGTGGGAATTTTCATTAATATTCGGTTTTTATTAGGTTTTTTTTTATCATATTGAGAAAAAATCCAAATTAAAGTAGTTCGGCTACTGGGCAAGCTAGTCAAAGCTATGTCCGTTATTTTTTTCTGAAATTTGGAATTAAATACCAAATTTGGCCAGGATATCAATTACTAGATTAGGTAACAAAGTTTTACGCTGATCAATATAAATAAAACTTTTTTTAAATAATAATAAAATGTAAATTTAAATGTTGATTTGACTCGATTCTAGCTACAGTAGAAATTAGCAGTAATTCAAATTTTGCATTATATTTTCTGCCTGAAAAAAAGGTTTTCCTAATAATATTCAACGTGTTTTAAAACCAAAATTAACCATTTTTGGAGCCCGTGAAAGGCCTTTCCATAAGATCCCATGTTTTTCGACACGACTTTAAAAAGTGATAATTCAAATTTTAACCCGGAAAGGGCCCCTAAAAAAGGTATTACGTGAAAGAGACATTCCAGTGCACCATGGTTTACTCCGCCATTTTGGAAAATTTTTTGGTGTCATTTTATTTTTTTAAAACTTTGTTTAATATTTGCCGAAAATATACCTGGAATATTGACTGTCTATGCTGTTCTTTTATTTAAAAAAAAAAACATTCTCAAAACGCACCTTTTTTCGGGCTCTAAAGGGACTGACCCCCTTAACTTCTAGAATGTGAAGAGGTTGCCAGTTATATTTCTAAGACAATTTTTTGCTGAATGCCGAATTCGAGTGAAAGTTGTGACTGTAAAAATGATAAGTTTATTTCTGCAATTTTGAAGTATTTTCTAAAATAAAATTGCGGTAATGTTATGGTTATTATATGGTGGTTTAGTGGTGGCGGCAACCGGCAGTTCAGCTATGCATGCTACATCACCCACAAAGCCTGGTGAGTCTCCTGCAACGATCATTTAATCCCTTAAAAATAATCTAGTACTTCATATTCATACTTCATAGCCATGAAATTATCATACAATAAAGTAAATGCACACGAGTTTCAACGCATTAATAATTGTGGGTCCGGATGCAGTAAACGTATGAGCGTTCGAAAACGCGAAACAGTACTCTAAATGACTAGTATAAACCTTCCCCTTTCATCAATTAATATAAAATCGATTACTTTATGTTTTTAATCATTTATTAGTCTTTACGGAATTAGCAAATAATTAACAATAGGAAAATTTGTGCTTCGCGAATTGGTTATTCCTTAGGTACAAAACACATTGTTACAACTGTTGATTATCATTTTTTTGTAATGTTATGTACATTTTTTAAAATGTTTTTATACGGTTACATTAAAATTAGATACTTTTGTATTAAAAAACCCGCTAAAAATTATAATACAAAACAGACATATGAAGGCGATATTTAAAATCTAATCATTCATTCATATTCTAAAGCTAATTTTGAAGATACCTGTTCAGTTTCAACTCGATTTATCTAATATTGACGATTCTGAACAAAATTTGATTATATTTGTAATATAGCATAAACAGATTTAGAAATAATAAAAGTTGTATATAGTTTTAACGTTCCTGTGATAAATTGTTTAACTATTTTATCCGAAAAACTTCACCGAAAGATATCCATTTATATAAAAATCCCGTGTCACGATGTTTGTCACCACTAAACTCCGAAACTACTTAACCGATCTTGATGAAATTTTTCATACTGCGTTAAATTTGGTCCAACTTAAAGGATAGGATATTTTTTATCTCATTTAATTATCTCAGTATTTTTGATTGCAAATCAAATGTTTTTATTTGTGTACTCCATAATTTTCTAACAGATGTCGGTTAAGTTAGTTTGTGGACCGACACTTCAACATGTAACGTTATCTAGGTTGGGTAAGAGGCCAGTAGATGGCGCCAAGTTTAGTATAATATAAATTCAACGTAGTATAACAGAGCCACAGCACCACGTGGCTGGGGCTGCTAGTAATTATATAGATTTTGCAAATTAGTAAAATCCCTGATAAGTAATAATCTGTCAATAAAAAGTGATTATATTTGTGAAATCATAAAAAGGGTTAAAAATAACAAAAGAAGTATCTAAATAATTTTAATGTTATCGTATTCAAACGTTTTAAAAAATGTATAATAAATTATCAAAAATGATAATAAACAGTTGTAACAATGTATTTTGTAACTGAAGAATAAACAACTTGCGAAGCACAAATTTTCCTATTGTTAATTATTTGTTAATTCACTGAAAGCTGAGAAATATTCAAAAATATAAAGCAGCCGATTTTCTAATAATTTAGGGAAGAGGCAGTTTTTTAAATCGTTTAATTATTGAAAAGATGAGTCCTTTGTAGGAGAGTACAGGCGAATAAACGTGCTTACCATCAGGTCTCAATTTGCAATTGCGATTGATGTTTTTAAAAGTAACTAAATTTAATACATTTTGCTCCTCCCATTTCAATTTTATTCTTTAAAATATAATTAGGAAATAAAATCTTTAAAGAGAAATATTTCTCTAAAAGCCCAGATTTTTTCAATTCAATTTTTCAAACTTAAAAATTGAAATATTACAAGACGCTTGGACAATGCTTTTTCGCGTTTCCAAGCGCTCGTCCCCGTATTGCATCAGGACCCTCAATTTAGAATATTTGAATATTAATTTAGTACCTTTTAAGGAGGAACCATAGCTACTGCCGAGATCAGTCGACTACCCAGTCGTAATACCTACACTCGTATGACTTACTGAGTTAAAATCTGGCAACATTGTGATCATGTCGCCGGTGACATGAATCAACGGCTGACTGAGATCTACATTAATCGCGCATCGCGATGTTGCCAGATTGCGATACTGAACGTTCAGAAGCGCAAGTTTCATGATTAATTTTTTTTTGTGTATATGCAGGAACCAAATGGTTAATATTATTTTTTCATCTCAATTTTGAAATACTTGTTCTTCATTAAAAAAAATTATCAATAATATCTTAATGGTGGTTACTTATATATCACTCAGTAAAGAGCTCAAAAACGCCATCTCTCATAAGGCGCAATGTTAAATATGACTAAATTAAAATCGTTAATAACTTATTTATAAATTACCCTAGGCTTCTTAGATTTTAACTGAGTACTTTTGGTGATCACATTTAGATATCGTGAAAGTTTGGTTGAAATGGTAATGAAAATTCTTGTAGCGATGGTACCTCCTTAAATACAGACAAACTTATCAATCCAATTAATTTCAAAAGTTATTTTTTTGCAAAGGACGATTGTCACTAAGCATTGTATTTGGGCCCAGAATAAGAAAAGAATTTTGTCCAAGGGCGAGTATACGTCAGGAGTATCAGGATCTGCAAGTGTCGTTTGATTTCATTGACATTTAGTAAAATTATAGTACTACATACATATATGAGAGACATTTGGAGCTCAACAAATTTTCAGAAATTTTGTTGAGTATTTCCTGATGTGTATTTGCCCAAAAATAAAAATTCAAAATTAGTTTGCCTACAATTTGGTAACTGGAAATAATTTTATGATGCAAGAGCCATCCAAATTAAAGCATGGTTTGTTTATTCTGAATGGCTCTTATGTCGAAAAAAATTGAGAGTTGATGAATTGCGAGCAAACTAAGCAACCCTTATTGATCTCGTGCTGCATTTACAATCGCCCTTTACGGGATCTTTATGCATCGATGCATTTTGTGACAAGAAAAAATTTGGTAACAAATGATTTAATTTTTTTTTCTTCAATCATATTCTTATCAATTAATTTGAACTTTCAAACTGTAAATACTAGAAAATATAACTAGAAAAAGTATAATTACTGCTTTTCAATCAAATACATTCGGTTTAAAATAATATATTTTACTGTAATCATCATCTACGTTAAATTTATCACCATGCATTTATCAAAATACTAATTTGAGGGGTAACGAGCTTCTGTAATTAGGTATTTTCACTTCAACCACCAGCTAACTTCAGTTCGTTGATTGCGGAGGGGAAAACAAGGGACCAAATACATGGGATACAGTCCATTTTTGCCCTATTTTGCTAATATCTTCATAAAAAATAATTTTTTTCTATATAATTGTATTTGAAAAATAGTTCTCATTTTTTAATTACTATTTAATGCACTAATAAAATGATAATAATTATTTTTCATTACAAAGATGTTACGGAAATAAAGTTTTGTTCCATGTATTTGGTTCATTATTTTCCCTCAGCTTTCAGTGAAGTGAAGTTAGCTGATTGTTGAAGTGTAAATACCTAATTGGTGCACACAAAGATGATTCAAATAATATTTCAAACGCTGAAAATTATCAGAGGGACCACTGGCCGAGAAATTGGTTTAATTCTTAGTTCTAATAGAAAAACCTATCTAATCAAAATTTCAATGGACAGTTTTACCGTTTGAAGTACTTTTCATTTTTAATTGTTGAATTTTAGATTTATTGCAAAATTATTTAATTTTCAAGGCTATAATTTGAATGTTCAAGTCTCCAATTTTTTAATTGCTTAATTCAAAACGTTAAAAAGATGGGATAATGTATATTTTTAAGCCTTCTAGCGTGTCGCTTTATTATATGTCTTAGGCAGTCGTCTAACTTCCTAGGCACTCAACCGATTGCTAGCGTTCAGAAGAATTGGTGGCAAAATCTTTAACTGATGTCCAAGTGCCTGCTTTATTCAGACATTCAGACGAATACTAAACCAACTTCTAAGTGCCTGACGCGTTGTAGGCACTTAAAAAACTTTTTAAGTTTAAGACATAAAATTATTAGTTTTACTATTTTGTAAAAGTATATTTCATTAATTAGATGAACAGAAAAATAATAATGCAATGTTATATAACCATTTAATATGTGTTTTAATACTATGTGGTTAGTTTCTTATAATTGCCTCAAACGATTCAGCCATTCAGAATTTTAGTTGAGTATTCTTTTGAATGCCTGAATAAATCAGGCACTTGGACGTTAGGTAAAGATTTCGTCCCAAAATCCTCTGAATGACGGAAGTCAGCCGACTACCTAAAACTTCTATATTCCTACGTCATATTCAAAACGCATATATATGCAAAAGTATTTGGTTTCAAATTGAAATTTCTTCAAGTTTTATGATAATTTAGAATTGAAGTCCTGAATATGTAAAGAATTTTTAATTCATAGCGTTCAAAATTGAATAAGTTTTAGATCGAAACTTGATAAATGATGTAATTTCAAGCCTATAGTGTTTAAAATACAACAATTTTTAAATGAAAATCTCTAGATTAAACAAATTTATCTCACCTTCAAATAAGCCACCGGTGAGTATAATCCTACATACAATTTTGGATTCAAATTTAAATTGCCCAATTTCGCAGAAATATAAATTAAAGTACTATAGTATTTAGATTATTATTCTTATTTTAGAATACCTATTTAAAATCGAATACTTTCAGATTGATTGGAAATTTTTGAATGAGTCAATTCTAAACACTCAATTTTGTACAATTTCAAATTTGACTGTAAATTTAAATGATTTTTCAATTTTTTGATCTTTAGTAGTCGTAAATGTAATTTTTTTCCATTTTTAAAGTATGAATCAACTTCAGATTAGCATGTTTCATTTTTTTTTTCTTTTCGAACACCTCGAAATAAAATTTACTTTTTGGTAGATTCTATTTTGAAATTGTAAACTATTAATTAAATGTTTTTTATGTGAAAATTGTTAAATTATAATTTAAGGTCGTTTTTTTACGAATTAGTTTTAAATTTTTGAATCCTTTGAAATTGAAGTTTTAAAATTGGACAAATGGCACTTTGTTTGAAATCCTGAAAATTTTGACTTATATTTTGGAACTTTTTAAATTTGAAATTATTAAAAATTGCAAATTGTTAATCAGCGTGCACCGAAATTCAAAGTTCTACCCCTCGTACTAATCGCATTCTCACTTCCTGTTTTCTCTTTCTTTGTTTCTGTCTCTCCCGTCCTCTCGCAACCGTAGTACCAAGTCCCGCGGAGCCCATGGTTAGTGGTGGGCCAGCAATATCAAGCACCTCGGTTCCAATCGCTACTTCGACTCCCGTAAACGTCTCCGCGGGTCCAGTAAGTCCACCACCGCTGACGGTGGGGGGCGAGTCCACGATAAAGGCCAGTTACCCAGCAGTCCTGAAGGGCAGAACAGCCGCGAGTCCCCCGATTCCCAACATCGTACCCTCCGGTAAAGTGCCGCCGCCTGTACCTCCCAGAGGAAGCGGTCGAGCCAGAACCGAGGAGCTTCGTGGCACCAGCTCGTTCACGTCAACTTCCGGCCGAGGTGAAGCATCTTCCGCCTTCTTGCATGAGACTGCGACAACTGACCACCTTCGAAGTCCAAAAGGACCCTTGCATGCGATAACCTCATCCCACCGCTTTTCCTCGTCGACTTCCGGTTCCATGTGCCGGATCAAAGCCCAATGGGTTAGCAGTAACGATCCCCGCTTTTCATTTTATGATAATGTCCACTTGCAGCAGTTCCAATCGCAACCATATTCTCAGGATTCTAGTCGAAGAGGTTTTGAGGAGGATGAGTTCGTCAGTGTCGAGAAAGTTGATAATTCTTACTACTTACGCACCAGCCCTTGTCCTTTCAGACCTGAGAGAGGAAATTACGTAAATGTTGTCGAGTCTCCAACGATTCTTCGTCAAGAACTGAAGAACTGGGTTAAAGAAGAGAGACCTGCGCAGCCAACGAGACTCAAAAAGTTTACTTATTTTATCAATCCAAGTCAAAATCCCGATCTGATGAATTACAGAATGTCCAGAAAGGATAAGAAGCACTCGGAGACTTATTCTGAGATGATGCAGAGGAAAGAAAGAGAAGCTAGAGAAAAAGAAATAGACATTTATTTGCTTCAAGATAGGGGTGGACCTAGTCTATATCCAATTCAAAGCGTATCAAGTCACAGTTCAAAAACTTCTGCTCCGGAGCAGCGAAGACAGAGCTTGCTAAAACACACAATTTTTGAAAAACGATTGAAAAAGAAGAAACTCGCACCTATTCCTTCGATAAGGAAGTTTATTTCCACTTCCTCATCCACAGCTGTGTTTCCTGGATCTAACGATTTGAGAACTGTTGCAAGTGTACGGAGGGAGATCGGAATTCACTTTGGTCAACGACCCGTTTTTAACAGTTCTGACCATGATTTAAAATGTGAGAAAAGGGTTCGGAATAATAATGTTATAAAAGAGGGGCGAGATTTTCTCCCTGCTGGCAATACAAGTAAATTTCCAGATATTGTAAAACCTACATCAGTTGGTCAGCGAAGACAGAATCTTGAAACCGTACCCAACGATAGCATGCGACTGCCGAATTATTCTTATCTGCATGGTTATTCAAACACTCTTATGAACAAGTTTTAAGTTTTTTCTGTATGATTGATTTTGTAACACATTTTTAGAGTTGCTACAGAGTTTTTCTGAAACTTTTGATATCAATAGCTAGATTTTAGATAGAGTGGCAAGTTCTGAACATATATGATGAATTTACTTCTCCGGTACTTAACAGTTGTTAGATGAATATTTCAATATTATTTGACTGATTTTAATTATCTTGCAATATACGATTATAAGAGTATTTAAAATGTTTCTAGATTTTCTGGTTAGAAAACTACTTTTCTGCTAGTTTCATTTCGCCTGCATGTTCCGCGAGAATTGAATTTTCAGCCGCATATGTATCATCTCTGAATAAATAGAAAAATAAAACTATGTTACGTTACTTGTCAGTCAGTCAACTTGTTTGTAATCTAAAATCTGAAATGTTTACTCCGAACTCTCAGATGGTTGCCTTAGTTTGTCGTTAGTATAGAACTGCAAGTTTATTAGGTCATTTTATAGTAGACACAATTTCATAATATTCACACTTCCTATTTTTCGTGTTAAATTCTGTGTATATCATTGCACTCCATTGACTTTCCAATTGCACAATCCGTTTGGCATTTATCCGTTTTTTGTGCTGTGCTTGAATTGTTTCTGAATATATTTTCAGATAAAAAGCTTTTGGGAGATATTTCATAAACATAGGATGAATTAATCCATTTTTTAGAATCTTAAACTAGAGTCAAAATGGTAATTGTGCTTTGTGTTGTAAGAAGTGTCTGTATATTGTACCATTAACCTCCTGTTGCTCGTATACAAATTTTCCTATGCCACTACTGATATGACCTGCCAGCTCAGTCTAAAATGAACATTTTTAAAGTGAATACTATCGTTTGAATGCTTTCAGGGTGACCACTACTTTTTAGAAATAGGAAAAAAGCTGGGGATTTTTTAATCTAATCACAAAATTTTTTGAGCTTTATAAAAATTTGAATTCCGAGAATCAACAAAAGAAAAAAATGGCACCAACATTTCTGCAAATTTAATAATATTAGAGAAATACTTTTGAAATAGAGGAACTTTGAATTGAAAGTGTTGAATGATTTTAGATTGAAATATTTAACTTATTCGGATTTAAAATTATATCCTTCGAAGCTTAGAAATGAAAGTAATTTAATACATTAATTAATATTAGTAAGTATTTTTTGTAGGTCTTACAGTCTTCATTGAAGTAAACGAAGTCATGAACGAAATTACTAAAAAGCTGGTTTATTAATGATACTGACGTTTCGGCTATCACTGCGTGTTCTTTTTCAAAGAATCTAAATAAATAATATATAAAAACAGTTTTTACATTTTATTGAAATAATTAAAAGTAAAAAAAAAAATAAAAATATACCTGTAATTAGTATTTTGTGAGGAACACAAATGCTCAATTTCGGAGTCAAACAACATGTCAATAGTTAATGGTCAAATTTTAAAAATAGTTCTGAGATGTGACCAATTCCAAATCAATTATATACCATAGTATCGTAGAAAAAAGCATAAAAAAATTAAAGAGGTTATTTCAGAGAGACTGCATCTTACTTGAAAAAAAAGAGAAAACAAAATCTTTATAATGTTTTAAGAGAAACGACGAAGATATGACAAAGTAGACAAGAGAAATAAATTGAGACGATTAAAATGAATACAGAATAAATGCGTACTTTAAAGGAACCGCAAATAAGGAAAGGCCGCTAAAGCGACTTGATTTTAAATGGGTATACGATTATTTTATAATACTTTGATGTATTTTGTTGACATTCATAATTTGTCTGTAAGTTAATCGAAATATTATGACATTTGTTTATAAAAATAGATTCTATTGTTCGTCTTTCATAAGTATTTTTTTCTCTAGCCACAATTTTAATATTGTTAAAATCAAACTCAAAGTAATGGTTAAAATTCCAGCAATGTTGTGATAGTCTTCTATTAAAATTTCCAACTCCTCAATCTCTTTTATGTTCCGAAACTCTAGTTTTCAATCTTCCAACCGTTTCACCAATATAAACTTTTTTCACAACAATTACATTTATTGAGATATACAATGCCTAAACCAAGTAAAATCAACTCGCTTTCAAGCAGTGAAGTAGTCAAGTGTCCCCCCTTGGCGGCAGGGTATTGTGAAAAAATGCGAGGGTGGCGGCCCTGCCGCTCCCCACAAAGTGCATATAAAAGTTTGGGAATTGCTGCTTTAAATGATGCCTTTATTCTGTATTAATGGTAATCTCTTAATGTATTTCCCTCGTCTACTTTGTCATATGTTCGTCGTTTGTCCTAGATTTTGTTTTCTCTTTTATTCAATTAAGATTGTAGTCTCTCTGAATATAACCTGATATAACTCTGATACAACCTCTTCAATTTTTTAGGCTTTTTCTACGATACTATGGTATATTATTGATTTTGAATTGATCACATCTCAGAATTATTTTTAAAATTTGACCATTAACTAATTGACATGTTGTTTGACTCCGAAATTGAAAATTTGTGTTCCTCATAAGATACTAATCACAGGTATTTTTCTTTTTTTTCTTTTGGTTTTAATTATTGCAGTAAAATGTAAAAATTTTTTTTATATATTATTTATTTAGATTCGTTGAAAAAGGTACGCAGCAATAGCCGAAACGTCAGTATCATCAATAAACAGAACTTTTTAGTAATTCCGTTTGTTATTTCTTTTACTTCAATGAAGACCGAGATACATACAAAAAATACTTACTCATATTTACATGGACGGTCGAAGAAAGGATTGATTTGATTCTTATCAAATCTGATTATTAATTAATTAATATTATTTTAGAACGAAGAAAATTAATCATTTCATATTTAAAAGATTCGAAATTGAACAATCTTAATTAACCGTTATTATTAACAATTAAATTAGGAAGTTTGAAATTGAAAATTATGAATTTAAGCGTTATTGTACAATTTGAATTTGAATTATTTTATAGTTAAATAATCTTAGAGTGAAAGTATTTAAAAATTCATCATTTCAATTTTATACTCCATTAAACAATTAAAGCTTTTTAATACTTACGAATGATTATAAATTCAAAAATAATAAATTGAATAGGCTAATTCTCTAATTATATGATTGAAATTTCGAGAATTATCAAATTTCAACTTAAAAGTGCCTCAAGTTGTACAATTTTTAATTGAATCATTAAAAACTGTCTGGTTTCAAATTTAAATTGTTGAAAATTGTACAATTTCCGTTCGAAAATTCTAATAATTATATATTTAAATTTAAGACTTACGAAATTGAAAATTAAATGACACTAGTTTAATCGCACAATCATTTCAATTACATGCATATTTCAATAATTGTACTGATTTTGTATTTAAAAGTGAAAGTGCTAATTTTTGAGAAATTCTTAGTGTTTCGTTTTAAAACTGTCGAATTTTGATTGCCGTAACCTAAATCTTAAATTGTTCAGTTTTAATCCCTTGTACTTTGGAATTGTACTCATTAATTTGCAGATTATTTTTGAATATGTTAAATTGCATATCGTGCAGTTTTAAACGTTTGCAGCTGAAAATGTAAATAATTAAGAAAAAGCTGGTAAATGACCAGTACTTTTATCTGAGTCTTAAGTGGCCACCCTGTTTTTATATTATTAATTATTTTTAAGTTAAATTTATAAAAGAAGGTTTAGTGAGAAGTATATATCGATGGGTTCTATAAATAAAAAACACCTATCTCACGCGGGTCAATTCTATATCCCTTATCTGTACCGGATCTCTTTAAAAACAACGCATCTGTAGCGTGCAGATTCTAAACCTCGTAACTTTACCGCACCCGTTTAAAAACAACGTAACTCGATTTTTTCTTTTTTCAGTAGAGCTAATTTTAATCGTTACAATTCTCTTTCGTTTCAAATCGAAATGCAATCCACGGGAATTTGAGGTACTACATGTTTTTGAAATATTACAAACATTTTTTATATGATTCTAACACAAGTTAACACACGCACACACACCTATTTATTAAGGTGACCAGAAAAAAACACTTTCGTTTTTTTTAGGAGCGAAAGGCAAATAACGGTAGTTTATGGTATTGTAGAAGGTAGATTTTTGTAAAAAAAATGTTAAACAATATTTAGAGGTAGCGCATCGTCTTTAAATTTCTGATGCAATTTGGCAAAACCAACTTTTTTCATTTAAGGTTTTAAGCACGAAGTAACCAACTTTTTAATTTGAACTTTTAATATGTTGTTCTTGAGGTCTTCAGAATCCATAAAAAAGCATTTTTTAAATGAAAAATTCATAATAAATATTATTTACGGTTGCTAAAATATGCTATTTTCACTGGTTTCCACTGTTTTCAGAGACTAATAACAGCCCCAATAATATATATCTGATACTGAAATTTTGAGAATATTTTCTTTAAAGGTTAAATATAATATTTTTTGAAAAAGCAGATTAAGAAAAGATATAATTAAACGTGCTACATTGAAAACAAATCTGAGTAAATTTTTAAAATTTGACAGCTGTTTAATTTTCGGGGCGGAGCGCTCATTAGCCCTACCATAAAAATTGATCCCAGTGGGTCTTGATGCCATAAAGCCTCTAACCTTTCGTGGCAAGCATCTATACTCTATACCAGTGGTCGGCACGCTCTTGCCCTGGGCAGAGTAGCCTGCCCTGGCTGCCCTCTGACCTACTCTCAGGGCAGTACCTGCGAGCTTGGCCAGACTACCCCTTTCCTCAAGGGTCCTTTGTTAGAAAATGGGAAAAAAATGTGACATTAAAAAATTCGTAATTTTACAATCAGTGACTTGAAAGTAATATATTTGGAA